>NW_016157146.1:138229-161721 GCF_001687245.7 Rhagoletis zephyria | reverse complement strand
TACTACTCGTATTTTGTAAGCTGACCGCAATTTCTTTGTCTAATTCGTCAAGACCATGTATACGGTTATGATATTTTGATGATTTGTATGATAAAATATCATCGACCTCTATGAAGAAACTATTTTTAGAATGTTTAACTTTTAGGTGTGCTCGTCCTTAAGTTATTTGTTTTTGTTATTTTTTTGGCCTTTATAACAATTATATTCAACAATTTATATTGAGCTCGAGGCCGTAGGGTAGTAGTAGGCAGGTAGTTACTACTCGTATTTTCTGTGCAAATTTTTGTAAGCTGACCGCAATTTCTTTGTCTAATTCGTCAGGACCATGTATACGGTTATGATATTTTGATGATTTGTATGATAAAATATCATCGACCTCTATGAAGAAACTAAAATCGAGTATGCTAACACATTTTGGTAAAAAACTAGCAGACCCGGCGAACTTCGTCCAGCCAAAAATTTNACATTTTGGTCCAACGTTTTCACCAACAATTCACGTTCACGATTTCCAGTGATGCATTTAACTGCTAATATTACGGTTTGGTGGTTGTCAGAAGGCATATTTCCATTGCCTTTTTAAATAACCTAGCCAAAAGTGTATGTCCGTGAAGAAGTTCTTGAAGTTCTCCAATGATCTGGCGTTTCACAGCACGGTTGATTCAACATCGTAATAAATATGAAGAACTTTTTCCTCTTCACTTCCTGGCGGCAACAATGACCCGGTTCGATGGTATAAATCAATCATGGTGTCTCCGATTGGCAATTCACGTCCATTGGGCCAATCGGAACACACGGGAGTTAGACATACTCGGCGGTACCGCATGTCGATGTAATCGCACATTCATGGCACTTTTCCTCACATGACGATTTTTAGTAATAACTCGACTCCAGCGCCAACCGGCGGCTCTTTTTTGTAATAAGTAGTAGTGCCCTTACCAATACTTATCTCGAATATGAGCAAATTGGATCTTAAATACGATTTTTAGCAAAAACTCGACTCCCGAGCAGGGCTGCCAACTACACTTAGCTATGAAGTGCCACATTGAGGAAAAAAAACTGCCAAAAGTGCCAAATAGAAAAATAAAATTGCAAAAAAGGTGCCATTGTTTTTAATTCTTCCCATTTAGCATTAAAATTAGAAACACATTCAAAAAACAAAAGTCCAATGCCAAAGTAAGATAAACCAGTTGTATGCACTATAGAAATTGGAAAATTTTAGTTGGGAAAAAGACGTACACGCAAACGATTTCACAAAAATTTATTGAAATACTACTACAGTATATTTTGCTTTGCTGCATTTATGCTTAAGTGCACATTCAAGATACCTATCCCAAAACGCGCATCAGCGGCATTATTTTTAACATTTATAAGGTTGCAAACAGAGTTGAAGCGAAGCCGAAGACGAAGATGAAGACGTTGCGCAAGCGGTCAGCTTGAAACAGTGCGGTACTGTTTTCAAAGACGACTCGCTTGCTGTGATGAGTTGTTTACACTTTATTTAACTGTTTGCAATTGTGAAAAAAAGCGTTTTTCAAGAAATTGGCTAAATTTTTGGCAAATTGTAATCAAACGTATTAATTGGCATTCTTGTATATTCGAAAAATGTCTGTCCGTCTTGCCGTAACACATAATACAAGTGACGAAATTCTCCAAAAGTTGTCCTATACAAATTATTTCATGAATCGCTGTTTTTTCTTTATTTTCTTTTGATCCTATCTAAAAAAAAGGGTTTTATTTAAAAACAAATCTTCATATCATTCATCTTCCACTATGTACACTCGCCAGCTTGCCCGCAACGCAAGCAATTCGTCTTCGGCTTCGTCTTCATCTTCGTCATAGGCTTCGCTTCCACTCTGTTTGCAACCTAAGGAATAAGGAATATATTTTTAACATTTATAAGGAATAGATGCATTCAGCATACCTGCACATTAGCGATACCTGCCTTAAAAAATTGCAAATTTATCAATTATCAAAGAAAGTATTACGCACTGGCTCTACACTTACCATAATTTTACAATCTTTAATTTATTTTGCTCGGCTATCATTTATGTAGTTACTAGCTGTACCTTGCCACGCTTTGCTGTGGCATATTCCTGTTACATGGATGATAGATTATTAACGAAATAAAGCATTCGTTTCACATGAGTTTGATTTGTCGTTTTTCCATTATCTGCATAGATATCAAGGATATCTGGTTTACCGACACGGGAACACGCAACATCTGAGAAGCAGTCCGCATCTAAATTTAAATCATACTTTTCAAAGGTTGACCTTAGGTGCATTTTTTGTAATCGAGCGACAAAAGAACGCCCAACTCGGGTAAAATTTCCGTTTAGCTACTTAAACAACCCTGTTGGTAGCTGGCAAGAAACATGTGATTAGTTTAACGGGATTTAGATTCAAAAACCAATTTTATTGAGTAATTAAGCGAGGTATTTGCGTAATATATATACTTGTTAAAATATAAGTCACGTATATAAGAAATCAAAAATTTCCCTCTCCACGTTCCCATTCACAATTCACAAGCACTTCAAGAGCACTTAACCACACTAAATACCTTCAGGTCGCGTATTTTTTAAACGACCTGGCTGAACTCGGATAAATAGACTTTCGATGTTTCTAAGTTACAATAATTATCAAGCAATAAAATTCGTCTTAATTTCTCATTGACTCGCAGCTTTCCGTTCCCAATATCCAGTAATTGTCGAGAGAATACCTCGGCTGCAGTGTATGTATGTTCGTCTTGCCGCATTGTTGACTATTTCAGGCAAGCATTTATTCCGCCCGCTAGTGTTAATCACGGTTGTTGCGAATGTTCGCATTCGCAACCGCGGAGCTTCCGCACTAATTTTAACATTCGCATTCGCAATAATCAATGCGGTTCGACTCTGCACTACCATGAGCACTACCACGGGTTAATAGAGTAGCTACTTACCTAGGAGTCGGTGCAATAGCGGTTCAAAAGTAGCGATTGACTCCAGCAATACTGGAAGGACGTTTTAGCTAGAAGCAGTCGAATTTTCACTGGAGTGCAGTGTTGAGTGGTCCATAGAGTTCGGAGCATACCATATACTTTGCTTATGGTGCTAAAAATGTGATTTCTTCACGTCAAAGTTCTATTAAATACAACCCCTAAATTTTTAACAGTGTGAACATATTTAATCACAGCATTATTTAATTTAACCTCGGTGTAGTCGTCAAGTATGAAGATTTTCTTATATATAGCGATGCACTGAGATTTATCTGGATTAAGGATCAGTCCATTGTCAGAAGCCCACCTGCTTATATATTTCAAGTCGGTATTTAAATTTGTAATACAAACATCAATTGAGTCAATGGGGCAACTATCATATAATTGGACATCTTATGCATAAACATGGACATCACTATATTCATTAAACAGGTCATTAATATACAGAACAAACAGCAAGGGGCCAAGAATAGAACCTTGAGGGACACCTCTAGTTATAGGTAAGCAGTTGGATATAGTGTTAACGGCACATACTTCTTGTAAACGACTACTGAGGTATGTTTGCACAAGAGTTGATGCTGACGTAGAAAAATTTAACAAGTTTTTAAGTTTTAAGATTAAAAGTTTGTGGTCCACAGAGTCGAATGCTTTGGAATGGTCAAGTAGAGTAAGAAAAGTCACATATCTTTTGTTAGTATTAAGTCTGATATCGTCTGAAACTTAAACTAAATTTTCAAGCCCGGCCCGGCACGAGTGCAAAATCAACTTTCAAAAACACGCACGAGCCGGCACGTTAAGAATTTTAGTGGGGCCCGGCCCGGCACGACGGGACACGCCCCAGCCCGGAAATAAAGAACCAACTTTTATTGTATGTATACATATGTAATATTTTTAATTTTGTGTTTATGTATGTATATTTATTTAAGCAAATCAATTTTTTACATCAAAGATTTTTATAATATATTTTCTGGGAAGTAGAAAAAGTGGAAGGTATTTTATGTACAGATATGTAAACAAAACTACTAAGTAGCTAATTTTTTCTATCGGTTCACCAAATATTTCTTTTTTTGCTTTTCTCTTATCAAAAGAGTTTTAATATGTACTATTGTTTTTTTTTTGTATAAAAACAAAAGCTTATCTAAATTTGTAGTATTAGCAACGGGATTTTTAGTGCTTTTATGAAATTTTACTGAACGCCCATGCACGCACGAGTTCGTGCTGTCAGCAAATATTCCGGCCCGTACCCGCGGGCCCATCTCTAGTTTGTATATCAAATCTTTAATATAGTTGTTGAACCATGGCCGGTTTTTATCATTGACTGATTTGTATACAACTGGCACAAACTGATCAAATTGATCATTGCTAGATACTAAGTTGTAGATAGATCTCCAGTCAACTTTATCCACAGCTTCTTCAAGATGCTTATAAGCAATATGTAGAAAGTCGCGATATGAATAGAAGCTAGTGTCATAGGTCGATTGAAATCAAATGTCAAAAAAACTAAATCGTGCTTAGAAAAACTTGGAACAGAAAGTTGGTCATAAAGGAGTATTTTTGTGGTGTCATTTACAAAAAATAGGTCCAGCATAGTGCTCAAGTTAGCGAGAAATGTGTAGGCATTGAATCGTTAGCAGGGAATAAACCCAGGTTTTACATAGCTAACGCAAATTTACTTTCACAAAGCAGGCCACTGTTAAAATCGGGAGATGTTTAGTAGCGCTCACATCGTTTTTGGGTTGGAAGCGGAGGCGGAGGCGGCGGGTCACCCAAACCCTCCCCACTAGAAGGGGGACAGTCCCCGCTTTCTAAAAAGACGAAGGTCGCCTTAGGGATTATAACCCTCAGGCAGTAGAATTCTCCTTTCTGTTTTGCCAAAGAAGGGGGGCTGAATACCTTTTGCAGAGAACACCTTTCTGCGTAGGTGGCCTTCGGCCGCACTTAGGGATTATAACCCTGAGGCAGTAGAATTCTCCTTTCTGTTTTGCGAAGAAAAGGAGCTGAACACCTTTTGTAGAGAACACCTTTGTATATTTTTAATGCTTACTGGGTTATATCCTATCTTATTTTGTCTCTCATTCTTTTGTATATTTTGGAGTTTGACAGCTAAACTCCGCCATTTAATTTACATATGCAACCAAAGCCAGACGCGTGATTTTGAAGGTATTTTTATTTAATGAATTGTGATTAATTGGTTAATATTAAAGTCGTAAAGCATGTTATAACTAATCGAGTGAAGTGTAAAGTGAAGGGGAATACAAAAATGTATTGGTGAAGTGGCTGCTTTAAGGAGAATAGGAGTGATAAATNGCCCCACTTAACGTGCGGGCTCGTGCGTGTCTTTGAAAGTTGATTTTGCACTCGTGCCGGGCCGGGCTTGAAAATTTAGGCCCGTGCCCATCTCTAGTCTGTACTCACAACCANGTACAAAAGTGAGTGTTGGTATAATGCATAGGCCCTTGACTACAAGTTTGTGGAATTTTTTTTGGATCGGGCCACCCCTTTGAACGGAATAGCCCGAAATAGTTGTGAGCGCTACTAAACCCCACCCTTAAAATCCCGTGCTATAATAATGTTATTATAATCAAGGGTCAGGTTTTAAATAAATTAAATAAATGGTGCGTAGGCAATGTTCCTGTTTGGTCTGTACTAGAGATAGGCACGGGCCGGGCTTTTGGAAGGGACCCGCCGGGCCCCTGCGGAAGCCCGCGTGTACGGGCCGGAATATTTGCTGTCAGCACGAACTCGTGCGTGCATGGGCGTTCAGTAAAATTTCATAAAAGCACGAATAAGCACGAAAAAGCCCGTTGCTAATACTACAAATTTAGATGTGCTTTTGTTCTTACACAAAAAAAAAAAAATAGTACATAACACTGTGAGACAAATGGTAGGGGTCAGTGATCGGGAAGGGTTCAAACTACCGGGGAAAGTTATATCGGTAAAAAAGAAGTTATACGTGTCCCGGCGTTTCGCTGTTTCACGTCTAGGAATCGAGATATATATATATAACTATCATATAGGGGAAATTGTCACCTTTGGTGGTCTTTTTTTGACATAACTCGAGAACCACTAGTCCGATTTTGCTCAAACAAATTTAAAAAAATTAAAAATTACAATTCCTTTAATCTGCTCATATAACGTTTTTCTATATAATCAACAGTTTTAAAAAAATTTTATATTTTAGGCAAAAAATATTTTTTTTCTTCATACATTTATTTTTACCGGGCCCCACTTAACGTGCGGGCTCGTGCGTGTCTTTGAAAGTTGATTTTGCACTCGTGCCGGGCCGGGCTTGAAAATTTAGGCCCGTGCCCATCTCTAGTCTGTACTCACAACCAATAAGGATTTTTTCGAACTTAGACCTAATTTCAACGAAAATATATTCGATTGTGTTGAAATTTTCTGAAGTACATTTAAGGGAACAAGACAGACTACTTTTTACAAACACAGCAACTCAACCACTAACATAAAACGAAGCATCATTATGCCACGTAGATACCCTGTAAAAAATGGGACTAATCTGGGATGACTCTGGGAGCAATCGCAAAAGAGCATGCGACTAATACCACTTTCGATCTCTTTATATGGAATGAACTGATCGCTTTTGTTCGAGCATGTCCTATGAAGAGACTAATTGTACACCTTTATACCCAAACGGGTATAAAAAGATACTAGTCACTTTTAAAAAATAAAAATAAAAATTTTAGCCAGCTGAGATTCGAACCGGGGTGCTCTGTTTTGTTAGGCGAATACTCTCTCTGTGTGCCAACGCCGCACATGAAATTTCATTGATTAAGTGAGTACATATCATTAAATAGTTAATAGAGAGTTGGGGACTAATTGATCTCCAATTATACCCATAAGAGACTAGTTGGGACTAATTAATGCCCAATTGTACCCGATTGAGAGTAATCTCGGAATACTCTTTTTAGAGATTAGTCGCATATTTTTTTGCAGGGTAGCCATGTCTCAGATACACACACAACATCCACACCAGAAGGATCAAAGATAAATCTGAATTCATCAATTTTAAATGGTAGGCTTTGGGCATTGAGATGACAAATTTTTAATCCAGACTTTTGCTTACTCAGGACGCGAATCATATTAAAAGTAGTGTCTATGCCCTTAGAATAGTAGTAGAGCTGGGATACTATCGATAGTAATATCCATAGTATCGATAGTTGAAAACTGTGGCCACTATCAATAGTTTTTGAAAACTATCGATGTCGGTTTTAGCAAGACTTCACAATGTCTCTTCTTTACATCTCTACACATTACATTAATTTTTTTATGCGCAAGAAAATTCTCAACACAGTCGGCACAAAAAAAAATTTTATTCATTGGGATTTTTAGCAACTATAAGCTTACACTGAGTTAAAGTAAAATTTAATAAGCTATAAAACTGCTTGCACAAAATTTTTATAGAAATTTAAATTAAAAAACATAAATTTTTAATTATTTTGTAGTTTTTTATGTTTTGTACAACTTTTGTAAAAAATTAGTAGACACTAAATAAACAAAAAATAGTCAAAACTGCTAAAAAATGGTGTGGTGCTATTATTTTGAGAAGTACTATATTCGTTTTCTTATAATATGGTAAAATGTTAATAATTTCCCTTGTCCGGATTTTGATATGCGCCTCCGTATTTAATCTCAGTTGAACTTTTATACATAAGTATGAGTTGTCAATTTAAACGAATATATTTTATTTGGTTTGTTTTGTAGTATTATAAATGTATTTTTATAGCCAATTTCATTTCTTTGCACTTCAAAAGGGACAAACAAAATCCGAATTTAATTTTTCAATATAAAAATTAAATTCAGATTTTGCCTGTCGCTATTCAAGTGTATGTATATAAGTTATATAATTCAGACGCATAAATTAATAAGTTTATTTTATTATTATAAGAAGTTCTTTTTGATGCACTCAAATTAAAAAAAAAAAAATATACAATCTCTTTAATTTACAAAGTAGTTTATAAATTTTATAAATTTGTTAATTATTTAATTTAATTTTCGAGCAATTGAGCGTTTCAATTCAATACCTTTCACGACGATAGTACTATCGATACTATCGATGTTTCAACTATCGTTTCGAAAACTATCGAGTGGCGGTACTATCGATAGTATCCCAGCTCTAATGTTTACACATCATTGAAAAAATAAGAAAAGAAAAGAACATTGCACTTTGGAATCATTAAAATGCGAATATTACCAAACGTAAAAAAAGATAAGGTTAAACAGGAAAAGGTAAAACAGACTTCGAGGTTTTTTTTACCGATGATGTCGATGTCATCGGCACACGCCAGGAATTACACGTGCTTGTAAAATTTATTCCTGAGTGGTTCAGTTCTGCAGCTCTTATTATCTGAACACTTCCATCATGCGATTGTAAATGCCCTTCTGCTTTCGCTTTAATTTAGGAATGTTTGTTTGGGCATATAATGGGCATTCACAATAGTAATAATAATCATA
The DNA here is from genome assembly GCF_001687245.7 of Rhagoletis zephyria. Classification (NCBI taxonomy): domain Eukaryota; kingdom Metazoa; phylum Arthropoda; class Insecta; order Diptera; family Tephritidae; genus Rhagoletis; species Rhagoletis zephyria. Next base: position 153,278 of record NW_016157146.1, on the reverse strand, counting down.
ATCATAATAATAGTATCTAATGTTATTCTAAATTTCTTTACTCGCAATATACTTAGTAGGCTATGGCGCCCCAAACGAAATTGTTTTTGATTAAAATTTAACTATTTCATAATGTAAGGGTATGGTGATAACAATTTTCAGTTTTCATTATTTTATTTTATGTTTTCGTTACGCTTTTTATAATTTTTTCATTTGTATCAGTAGTTTATTATTAATGTTTTTCATTACCTAATTTGTATACCAACTCTTCGTTGATAATATGATCACTTCGTTTGATAAGATGTTTTAAACTCTTTGTTCATTTAAACTAACTGGATTTGGACATTAAAAAAAAATTTCTGTAGTAAAGCTTTCCCAAACACTTTCCGTTTCGAACCAGTTATGTAATATTTCATTTAATTTCAATATTTTCAGTTTACTTTTGAATATTGCATAATCCTATTGAGAATATTTCCTACTCAAGATTTCTCAAATACGTTTCGTTTGGTACGCATATTGTTACAATTCATTTATAATAATTATAATAATTTATTTATTAAGTAGAAAAAACGTTACAATATTTATGTTATCGCACAATTTACAGAATATGGTATAAACCTTAATTCTACATCATTATATTAATATTTTTATCACAGGTTTTAGTTTTTAAATAAAGATTTTTGAAGTGAAACTTCTTTAGCGGCGGTTGGTTGGATGGGAGTAAATTGGCAAATTCAACGAAAATTGCACACGGAAATGGTGCAACGGAAATGATGCAACGGAAATGGTGCAATGGAAATTATTGGGGCTTAAACAAGTGCTTCTTGAGTGTATGGTATTAGTTAAACAAAAAATTGCTAATAAAATTGTGCAACGGAAATGGTGCATCGGAAATTATTGGCGCTGAAACAAGTGCTTCTTGAGTTTATGTACATGGTATTAATTTAACAAAAAATTGCTAATAAAAGGTTAAAGAATAAACCTTCAAAAAATACCAATACAAGAATGAAAGTAAAGGTGAGTACGTACAAGGATAAAGGCAAAGGTAAAAATAAAAACAAAACCAAAGATACGTAAAGATAAAGGCAAAAATGAAGACCAAGGTAAATTTAAACACTTTACTTAATATATAAGGGCAAAGGTGAAGGGGAATATGTAGATGAAGAAAATGATAAACATAAAAGTAAAAACAAAGATGAGGATGAGGATACCGATAAAAGTAAAGACGAAGATAGGGGAAGAAAGATTCAAATAAAGGTAATTGAAGAGGAAAAGGTATAGAGAGAGACACAGAGACTCGATCTGGGAACTATTTTGGGATTTTAGAAATTTTCTGGATTCTCGAGACTTACCGATAAAATAATCCGTATTTTTATCGGTTTTTATATCGATTTTGTTATCGATATATTTATCGATTTATTATCGATATTTTTTAACTATTTTGAATTTTTTTATCGATTTTTTTTATCGATATTTATCGATTTTGTTATCGATATTTATCGATTTTGCTATCGATACTTGGCGATTTTGTTTTCGGTATTTATCGATTATGTTATCGACTTTGTTATCGATATTTATCGACTTTCTTGCCGATATTTTTCGATTCGGTTATCGATATTTATCGATTTTGTTATCGATATTTATTGATTTTTTCTCGATATTTATAAATTTTGGTATCGATATTTATCGATTTTGTTATCGACATTTATCGATTTTGATATCGATATTTATCGATTTTGTTATCGATATTTATCGATTTTGTTATCGGTATTTATCGATTATTTTATCGATACTTATCGACTATGTTATCGATATTTATCGACTTTGTTGTCGATATTTTTCGATTTGGTTATCGATGTTTATCGATTTTTTATCGATATTTATAGATTTTGGTATCGATATTTATCGATTTTGTTATCGACATTTATCGATTTTGATATCGATTTTGTTATCGATGTTTATCGATTTTGTTACCGATATTTATCGATTTTTTTATTGACTGTTATCGATTTTGATATCGATATTTATCGATTGTGTTATCGATATTTGTCGATTTTGTTATCGATATTTATTGGTTTTGTTATCGATATTTGTCGATTTTATTATCGATTTTGCTATGAATGGTATTATCGATATTTATCGATTTTGTTATTGACATTTATCGATTTTGATATCGATATTTATCGATTGTGTTATCGATATTTGTCGATTTTGTTATCGATATTTATTGGTTTTGTTATCGATATTTGTCGATTTTATTATCGATTTTGCTATGAATGGTATTATCGATATTTATCGATTTTGTTATTGACATTTATCGATTTTGATATCGATATTTATCGATTTTGTTATCGATGTTTATCGATTTTGTTATCGATATTTATCGATTTTTTTATTGACTGTTATCGATTTTGATATCGATATTTATCGATTTTGTTATCGATGTTTATCGATTTTGTTATCGATATTTATCGATTTTTTTATTGACTGTTATCGATTTTGATATCGATATTTATCGATTTTGTTATCGATGTTTATCGATTTTGTTATCGATATTTATCGATTTTTTTATTGACTGTTATCGATTTTGATATCGATATTTATCGATTTTGTTATCGATGTTTATCGATTTTGTTATCGATATTTATCGATTTTTTTATTGACTGTTATCGATTTTGATATCGATATTTATCGATTTTGTTATCGATATTTGTCGATTTTGTTATCGATATTTATTGGTTTTGTTATCGATATTTGTCGATTTTATTATCGATTTTGCTATGAATGGTATTATCGATGTTGCTGTTGAAATTTTTATCAAATTTGTCATCGATTTTGTCATCGATTTGTTATCTATTTATCGGTTTTGTTATCGATATTTTGTTGGACTTTATTATCGGTTTTGTTATCGATAGAGTATAAAGATAAAAATGAATATATTGGAAAAACAGACTAACATGAATGTTAATAGAACGAACAGGGGTAGAGGTAGGGACCCAGATAGAAAAAAGAGAAAAAATATAACCTTATGCAAAAGCAGATGTGTGTATGTATACATTGGTAATGAGACAAAATAGATAAGTAACGTAAGTTTCACTTCTCTAGTGTGGCCCAGGCAAACTTACTTTTTTTTCGAAGGAAAAAGCTAAATACTATGAAAACCTCCGCTTTAAATCTTACAAGCTAGTGTTGATATGTACGCATTTAAGTACCTGTATCAGTTTAATACGAAATTAGTTATAAATTATAAGTTAAAAAACTAAAACCTCCCTATTATAATTACCATTCGTATTGTCATCAGGTATGTAACATGAGAATAGAAATCGCTGCATCTTTTAGGCGCATCAATATTACATAGTTACATCCCGAGTTAATAAAAGGAAGGTAAAAAGTTCAAATATTAACATGTTGCCTGAAAAACTGCAACGAATTTTAAATCTTTCAGTCAAATTTAGTATTTGATCTGATAATATTTTAATTTTTGACTCATTGTGAAGCTTCCTGGTGGAGCAATCCCATGGGAGTCGCAGCATCATTTGTAGAATTTTATTTTGACGGATTTGTAATTTTTTAACATGGGACTTAGCCATGTTGCTCCAGGCTGGTATAGATGTTGCTGCAACATGTTCAATTTGACATGTTTTCCATGTTGTTTCACCTCGCATTTGAAAGATAAATATGAAGATGAAGAAATAAATGATAACGATGAAGTCAAAAAAAAAGAAGGCAAAAGTGAAGATAAAGACGAAAATGGAGACAATGACAGATACATAAGGATTAGGGTAACTGAAAGGGTAAGAAAATTTCTTGAATTTATGAAGTGAAACTTCTCTAGCGGCAGTTGGTTGGTTTTGAGTAAATTGTCATGTTCAAGGNAGTTTCTTGAATTTATGAAGTGAAACTTCTCTAGAAGCAGTTGGTTGGTTTTGAGTAAATTGTCATGTTCAAGGGGAATAAAGCACATGGAAATGGTTCTCAGCGGTTTAGCGGTTTGAGAATAAAAACAAAAACAAAGTTGCGTAGAGATACAGGCAAAAACGAAGACCAGGTAAATTTAAACACTTTAAGGTAAAGGTGAAGAGGAATATGCAAAAAGGAAGATAAATATGAAGAAAAGGATGAGGATGAAGGTCGGTATTGTTATAGATATAAAACTCGATATATTTATCGATATAATAATCGATATCGCTATCGATAAAATAATCGATGTTGTTATCGATACTGTTATTGATTAAATAACCACTATTGTAATCGATGTAATGATCAATATAATAATCGATATTGTTATCGATACAATAATGGCTATTGTTATCGGTATAGTAATCGATTAAATAATTGATTTCGTTATCGATTTAGTAATTTATATTGTTATCGATATGTACAATAATCGATACTGATGATTGTTATATTTATCGATGAATTGATCGATTTTGCAATCGTCGTATTTTTCTATATGTTTATGGATATTGTTATCGGTAGTTTCAACGACACAGTTATCAACAGGGTTATCGATATAATAATCGGAACATGGAATGTGATCACATTAAACGACATCACATCACATTATATCACATGATATGAAGAGACATCACATGATATGATATCACATCACACGATATCACGTGACTATGACATCATATGATATGACATCACATTATATGGCATGACATCACATGACTTGACATCACATGATATGACATCTATGACAAGACATGGCATTACATGACGTGGCATCACATGATATGACATCATATGGTATGACATCATATGACATGACATCAGAGCATATGACAACACATGACATGACATCCTATCACATCACATAAAATCACGTCACATCTTATCACGTCAGGATATAGGCAAAGATGTGAAAGATAAAAACAAAGATGAAGACCAAGGTAAATTTACCGATTTCAAAACCAAAAGCACCGCTGGAAAAGTAATTTTCTGTAGATGAGGATAGTTTTTATAGTTTCGAAATTGGTTGAAAATCGTCGCTTTAAAAATTTAATTTAAGCTGTTTTTGTTTTACTTCGTATTTGAAATTAAACTTTGAAATAAAGATAAATGAGAAGATGAAGAAACAAGTGAAGATAAAGACGAAATGGAGATAAAGGAGGAAATGGAGACAATGAGAAATACAAAAGAATTAGGGTAACTGAATTGAAATTTTCCGCTAGGAATCGAAATAAAATCAGCCATTAAAGGTACAAAAATCATCGAAGTTTATAATTATCGAAATTTATCCATGCTTATTAAGTTATCGCACCGTATCGAATTATTCAAATTGATCAATGTTTATTGAGTTGTCGAAATTTATAGACACAGAAACTTAGATGTCGAAATTTTTTGGATAGTTATCGAGCTATAAAAACGTGTAGGATTATCGAAATTTGTCAAGCTAATGAAATGTATCATGTTATCGATATTTATTGAGTTATCATTATTTATAGACTTAACGAAATTTATCGAGGTGTTGTAATGCATGGAGTTCTTTCAACTTACAGAGTTATCGATAATTATTGATCTACCGAAATTGGTTGGTTCAACGAATCGAAGTTTATGGAATTTTCAAAATATATCGACTTATCAAATTTCAAGGTTATATAAGCTTATCGATTTATCACTGCTTATCGAATTTCATCGTGTTAACAGAGTGTAACGAGTTATCAAAATGTTTAGATAGTTTTCGAAAAATGTGGAGCTGTCAAAAGTAAAAATTTATAAAGGTATCCAAAGAATTTACATTTTTGAGTTATCGAAATTTATCGAGCCCTCGAGTTTCACAGTTGTCGAAATTGGTCAAGTTAACGAATTTTGTTGAGTTATCGGATTTTAGTGTTCTTGAAATTCATCGAACTATCGATATGTATCAAATCATTGAAATTTATCGACAAACTTGAATGTATCGGGTCAATTCCAAGTCCTGCCTAAGTCCTCCAAAGACCTTCTCAGATAAAAAAATTTTAGTTACGTTTTAGTTCCAAAGCAGAAGATTTTCCGGTTAGTTAATTTGTACCGTATAAGTTTTGCTACGTGTTAAGTTAGAAAACCTCTCCAAGGCTTCTAAAACTAGAAAAACTGTTTTTATTGACTGAAAAATTGACTTGTAAATTACTAATTTATTTTCATCGCTTAAGCTTGAGCGTCTATTGATTAGGGTAGGGATGCCCAAATCAGCACATATGTGTCGCGGGCGACTGCGCGTGCAAAGCTTTGCACAGCGGTGTTGGAAAGCGCGGAGGCAAAAAGTTATCGAAAGGGGAAAACGAAGTCAACAGAATATTGAGATTGTGTGTGTGACAGTGATGGAAAATGAGTGTGCATTGTGCCATTTTCGGCCCTTTCGGAAGCAGCCGGCACCTTCAGCACAATCGATTGATTTTCGGCACTATTTTTGCGTAACTCAATGCAACTAATAAATATTTCTTTCGAATCCGCAATTAAAAATATTTTTTTTTACATTTAATCGTATGTGCTTAAACTGATAAATGATATAAACATAGAAACGCAAGCATAATAATCTCGCTTTCACATTCTGCATATGCGCTTAACATTTTTGTTTAAACAAATTTGTCGAAATTTCATCTCTAAAGCAAATATTAAATATCATTTAATACGTACTTTAGATTTAAATAATCATTTTTAGTGGTGGGCGAGTCCGGGATGTTTAAATGATCGAGAGAGTACATTCAATTCGCGTAGATTTTTGAGAACTTTTTTCGTTGAAGGTGTTGCACTTTTTTCCATACTGAAATTTGTGTACATCATTTATCATTGTCTAAGAAAAACTATAAAATAAAGCTTAATTTAAAATATTGCAATAAAAAACAACAATGCTACACGCGCATTCATTATAACATAAAATGCGAACGTTCGTTATATGGAAGAAAGTGCGCAACACCGCAAACAGAAAAATTCAAAAAATCAATGGTATTTTCTAGACACTTCATACTTGCACCTTACTATACTAGAATGAATGGGCTACAAAATTGTTAACCCAAAACATGTCTACAAATTTTGAACAAAAACTGTGAAAATTTGATGAAACTTTGTTGATTTTTTGCATTCTTTCCAGTTTCGAATCATTTGCAAGGTTTTTGTTTGACAATGAGCTACAATTTTATAAAAAAATAATAATTAAAATTATTTAAAAAATAAAATAAATACCGGGTGACCGTGTAATTTTGTCAAAGATGAAGACAATGATGATAAAACAGTAATACACTATATAGGTCAGTTCATATTAATGAACATAAAATGAGATCACTATCGATAAAATGGAAATCCTCAAGGGAAATTTATAATTTCAACGCATGGAATTTACATACATTTTTTTACTTTCAATCCCCGAATGACTCAATTACTTCTATTTCTGCAGGATCGCCATTAGGTAAATTGAATTTCCAAAGATTTTTTCAAAATAAATAGCGATGAGGGATATTTCACCCGCCAGTGATAAGAAATCGCAATCACCATAACGCACATCACTAATATTACTGTTTACAACCACTTTTACATTCAAAATTACAATTCATAATTTCGTTTTGAAGCAAATATGAAATATAGGTATATCCATTTACTTAAATGTAAACGGATTAAGAATAAAAGTGCTAGAAGAGATTTGAGCGTTTGGTACAAAAAGTATTTTTGATGTTGAAATTCTACTTAAAATCGGCAAATTATACTTTTGTACATTTTAAAATTAATTGTACTGAAAAAAGTACAATTGTACTTAAAATATCAACACTGTTTCACTGGCGCTGTACTTGCTGCAGCGATGCCAGATTTGAGCGTACCCAATTTTTTACCGATAATAACTCATGCGAGGGATTTGGGTATTGGGCATTTTACAAGCCTATTAGGAAGTATACATATCTGTGTTCGTATAGAATAGTAGCTTATGTCGGAAGACTGGCTTTAGTATAATGAACCATTCGCAGCATACGATTGCGAAAGACTCACTGGCGCCGAGTCGTTGAAGAACTCTTGGAAAATATACGTAAAAGACGGTAATGTTAATGGCGATGCTAGCAAGTCAATATTCGTATAAAGTTTCATAAAAAAATTCCTTGTGGTTTAAAGAATATAGGAAATGGTACATTTTACTAAAGCCAGCCTCCCGACATAAGCTACTATTTCATACGAACACAAATATATTCGCCTACAAATAATGTTGATTATTTTAATTAAGTCCTAAGATAAGTTTGTGAATCTTATCAGTGTTCTATGTAAGAACCAAAAATCAATCCCCTCGACAATTAGAACTTTTGCTTTGAAAGAAAAATATACATAGCGAATTTACTCAATACTTGGTCTGGCATCACTGTTTGAGCATTGATGTGCTCAGCTCACTGTTGCAAAGGTCGTGCATTTTGCACTAAATTTAGTGCTTTTGGGAAACCAAAAAGCCAAAATGATTGGAATTCAATGCCTGGTGCGTTATTTAGTGATGCTTTTTTAATTTAAGCACACGGAATGCATAGGTACATACAAGTGTATGTATGTATGTACATACTATACACTTATATTCTACATTAAGATGGAATTCATTTACTGAATAAAATGAGAGGAATAGGTAAATTAAATAAAATTGTTTTGCGTTGTTGTAAATGTATTTAAATTAATTTATTAACAAAAACGTGAGGAAATGGATATGTATATACACTTTTTACTGAATCAAAAAAATTATTAAACATGATAATAAAAATTTGGCGCTTTTGTTATGGAAAAATTGGCTTTTTCTGGTGGTCCGATGCCATACTGGCTCAGTTGTCGCAAAAGTACACATACATACAAGCATTTTTACTTGAAAGAAAATAAGTGTGTAGTGGTTAATATGTATACGATGCCATCTCCGTACAGCTCACTTCACCTCGCGTAGCACGCTCGCGTTCGCTCAGTTTGCCCGCGACGTCGACTGCGTGCACCTCTGCCGTGCACCCTAGATTAGGGGATACAGCATTTTAGTTGCCACATTTACTTTCTCCTGTATATAGTTTACGTGATCACAGAAAGAATTTTTTTTTTTTATCAAGGATAACCCCGAGGTATCGTACAGTATTGGACCATGGGATATCATAACTATCTATTTTTAAACCTGTGCTTGGTAGAAAGCAATGACTTCTTTTTCTAGTGAAAAAGATAGCTTGTGTTTTACCAATGTTTAATTTAATTTTCCAACTACACAAATAGTCAGCGATGCTTTGCAGTGCGCCCTGAAGTTTGGTTACGATTTCATTACCAAGCTCATGAGAATAAAATATGCCAATGTCGTCAGCATACATGGCATATGAACAATCTGCAAACCTTGGAAAATCAGAGCAATAAATGTTGTANAAGATAGCTTGTGTTTTACCAATGTTTAATTTAATTTTCCAACTACACAAATAGTCAGCGATGCTTTGCAGTGCGCCCTGAAGTTTGGTTACGATTTCATTACCAAACTCATGCGAATAAAATATGCCAATGTCGTCAGCATACATGGCATATGAACAATCTGCAAACCTTGGAAAATCAGAGCAATAAATGTTGTACAATAAAGGACCACGTACAGATCTCTGGGGAACTCCAGCGGGCAGCTCGATCATGTCGGAGTATTCGTTATTCAAACATACGCAAAAGTATAGATTTAAAAAAAAAAAAATTATAATTTTTACCACATGCAACGGGAATTGAAAAGTTACTAATTTGTGAATTAGTCCATTGTGCCAGACTGAATCAAAAGCCTTCTCGACATCAAGTAACATTAAACCGGTTGATTTTTTGCGATCGAAATTAGATTTGACGTGATTACAGATTCGTTTAATCTGGTGAGTAGAGCTATGGAATTGCCTGAATCTGAATTGTTCGTTTGGTATGATATTATTTGTGGTTAATAATAAGTATTTTGTTTTTCATGATTTTTTCTAAAATCTTGCTTAAACTACTTAGCAGACTAATAGGGCGGTAACTATCGGCTAAGTTAGCCGGCTTTCCTGGCTTGCGTACGATTTTAGCTGTTTTCCACGCGCTAGGGAAATATTGGAGTTTAAGACAGGAGTTAATCAAAAAAGTAAAATATATCATGGCCACTTTAGGTAGGTGTTTGAGCATAATGTTTTTTTATATCATCATGACCTGCAGACTTCCTCAGCGGTGCGTCAAGCAAACGGTTTTGGACATGGTCTGAATCAACGTATTCAGATACAGGAGTATCTACTTTTTGTGAATTTAGTTGGTTTATTGTGGCCTGAACTATGCTTGATATAATTGGTGCACCTAAATAATTTGAGACCTTCTGATTTTCTAGAAATGTATGTATGTGCTAACAGGTTTGCTTTTTCCTGACTTAAGATAAGGGATTTCTGAATGTTTTGTTCGCATTATTTTGCAAATGTTCCAAAATGGCTTACTTCTCTTTTCAACTGAACTAAGTTTTTTATTCCAGTTGGCATTGCTATACTAAAAGATCTTTTTGCGGATTTCCACAGAGTAGCGTGTTAATGATTCGTGATCAGAGAGCTGTCTATAACGACTCCATTGCCTATGGTAATGGTTTCTTATTTTTATTAAATCTAAAATGAATTGAGAAAGTTGGTTTTCGGAGTTCTAAGAGGGACGGAGTATCGAGCCGCTGCATTTATTTTGTCAGTAAACATTTCTATGTTTTTATCAATATCCTCCTGTGAACCAATTAAGTCAAGGTTGGTTGGTAAGGCACATAAAGAATTTTTTAAATAAGAACGATATGTCGTCCAGTTTGTCCTATCGTAATCCATTACAAGGTTGTCGATGTGCTTGAAAATTAAATTAAGTAAAAACTTAACCGGTAGATGATCAGAATCAAATTTGTTAATCGTTAGTGGTTGAGATATATACATGGATGTATTCGAGAGCACCAGGTCAATATTTGATGGTGTAAATCTACTAGATGAAGGTATATATGTTGGTTCATTTGAGTAAAGGACATTTATGGGGAAAACTGTGGTAAATTCATTTAGTATACATATATTCCCAAGTATCTGCTCTCGAACAACCCCAGTTGCGATGCCTACTGTTAAAATGACCACAAAAAATATACGATCCATTCAAATTGAAAAGTTTTCTTAAGTCTTTTTTGTAATTGTTCTGGAGTTCCGAGGTATTTGTGCCGCCCGGAAAGTAAGTACTGAAAAGTTTAAAATATTTATTGTCTGAGGAGGTTACTATAATTCCAATATTTTCAATAATTTTAGTATTAATATTTATGATATTAAAATTAATAGATTTTTTTTACTAATATGGCAACACCACCACCTGATCCAATTTCCCTATCTCTACACACACATACATAACCAGGATGATACAATTTATCAGAATGCTTTAACCACGTTTCCGAGAGCATACATATATCAACATTAGTTTTAGTTAAATAGTTAAAAAGTTCCATAGACTTATTTCGGATGCTGCGACAGTTCCAGAATATTATTTTAAGCTAAGAGACAGACATTATTTATTACTAGAGTAAAGAAACTTAATTGCTAATTGTGCGATAGCGTTAAATTGCTCATATTTACTTCTACATTCTCTTAGTTTTTGTATTAATTCAAAAGTTAGTTCAGTGATTTCTCTCTCTGTAAACAAATTGCTGCTGTCACGCATTGGCTCAGCCGTTTGATCAACTGGGGAGCGCCACGCCAGCACTTTTCCAGATTCTACCGCCCTTGTATTGCTTACGTGATTCGAATGCTTTGCAGGGATAGGTGGAAACTGTGTGAGGCCGTAGTCCAGGTTCGGTTGAGTACTCATCTTAGACGAAAGGGAAGAAAGAGGTGGACGAGAACTTTGCCGAGTGTATTTCTCTTTGATACGTAGATACGCAGCTCGATTGGGACAAGCATTATCGTTTGACTTGTGATTGCTATTGCAGTTTGCACACCTGACTCTGGTAGAGACAGTGCAGTAGGAAGTTTAGTGCTTTCCAGCGCAGTTACCACAATTCGGCTTCACAAAGCAGCCACGCTCGCCATGTCCAAACATTTTACGATTTCGACATTGCACCAATTTGTTTTTTATTTTTCGCTGGAAGTCCCACCGTATAATAACACGAAAAAGAGATTTTACGTCACGTTTGAGATCGTGTAACTTAACTGAGCCACGTTCAAAGTATACAATGTAAAGAGTATCTTTGTAGTTTTCGAATGTTTTCGTAACGATTTTGACGTCTTTGCACTTCAATCCAAGAGAAATTAATTCACTTTTTACTTCATCCGTGGTTTTGTGTTCAAGGCCATAGAGGACAACTTTAAATGCCCTTTCATTTTTAAGGTCACGCGTATAGAATTGACAAGGGTTTACCTTTAAAACGTCTTAGATTTTATTTAACGCCAATGGAGATTTTTTTTTATGAAAAAGTCGTTTATATCTTTTTGCACTAAAAGATTTTTAATAAAATCACTGTCTTGCGCAAGAACCTTGATAGGCGGCAGCACTTCTTATGTGGTTTTGTTTTTTTGGAAACTTTCATTACATTCCATGTCACTCTCATCGTCTTCAAGTTTGATCTATTGACATTTTTAGCACTCACACTTGGATTTTTAGTGTCCAAAAGTTTTCTTTGCTTACGAGAAGACATTCCATCTTCAGTGTGATCGAGCGCTGCTCGTTTCGCAATTTTCTTATTTTCTTTTATGTCTATATTTGTTTTGATGGTTGTTAGTCACAGATGCATAAACAAGTCTGACTTGGCCAGCGGTAACACAGCGACTGTGATTACACTTCATTTATTTTATCAATTTAATTGAGTTAAATTTTCAAACAGGTGGCAAACCTCCTCAAACATATTTTCGACGGTAAATCTTAAAACTTTGATACCCACATTACAATATTTCATTTATTTAATCAATTAACTGAGTTCTAATTTTTAAAAAGGTGGCAACCCTCCTTAAAAATATTTCCAAAAGTCATGTTTTTAAATATCTTTAATTTGATACCTTTATTGTAATAAGTCATTTATTTTATCAATTAAATTGAGTTAAATTTTCATTATCATAAATTTGGCAACCATCCTCAAACATATTTCCAGCTGTAATCTTTCTTTAACCTATTTAATTTGATATCCATATTGTAATATTTCATTTATTTTATCAATACAATTGTGTTAAAAAATGTTCAAACGGGTTGCAACTCTCCAACTTTTTGTGATATAAATTATCCTGGTATTATACCGAACAATACAAAAAAAAATTATTCAAATCGCTCAGCCGTTCTCGAGTTTTGATGACCGTAACAAACGAAACAACATTTTTATATATATAGATATAGAGCCTTGGGTCACGGCAGAAAGAGAGGAAGCTTCGGTGGGCCCACTCCGACTTATTCGGTTTAAGGGCTCACTGAAGTCTGCAGCGTCTGTTCACCAGTAGGTGCGGCTGCAAGCGGGTGTCTGCTTGGAGCTAGCGGCTCGCTATATAAACGTGTATTTGGTTGCGAAACCACCCGCGTCCCAGCAATGGGTTGTGCGCTGGGGTTGGGACCCACAACGTAAAAACCACTTCCAGTGAAGAAGCATGGCAAAGCCTCGGATGAGACCCCCCCTTATGATAACGACTCCGGCAAACGTTTAAAGGACTAGGATTTGAGGGCATGCACCTGGAATGTCCGGGCCCTTAATGGGAAAGGTGCCTCTGCCCGGCTGGTTGATGTCCTCGTAAGGACAAAAGCTGACATCACCGCCATCCAAGAAATGCGTTGGACGTGGCAAGGCAAGCAATGTCTGCGGCCTTGCGACGTTTACTACAGCTGCCATGAAAAGGAGTGCAAATTCGGAGTTGGATTTGTGGTGGGAGAGAGACTCCATTGCCGAGTACTGTCGGTCACCCAGGTGGACGAGCGTCTAGCCACAATCCGCATCAAAGCGAGATTCTTCAACATCTCGCTCATCTGCGCCCATGCCCCGACGGAAGAGAAGGATGAGGCATCCAAGGATCTCTTCTATGAGCGCTTGGAGCGCACGTACGAGCGCTGCCCCCGTCATGATATCAAAATCGTGCTTGGCGACTTCAATGCCCGGGTGGGCAAGGAAGGGATTTTTGAAACCACCGTCGGAAAATTCAGCCTCCACGACGAAACGTCCGACAACGAATTAAGGCTTATCGACTTCGCCGGGGCCCGCACATGGTAGTATGCAGTACTAGGCTCAAGCATAAAAAGATCCATCAAGCTACGTGGCTGTCTCCGGATCGAAAAACGAGAAACCAAATCGATCATGTTGTGATAGACGGAAGGCACGCTTCCAGTGTTTTAGACGTACGCACACTCCGAGGCCCAAACATCGACTCGGACCACTATCTTGTTGCGCCCGCCTCTGTGCAGCAGAAAATGTGCGCCCAAATATGCAATGAAAGCTTAACGTCGAAAAATTGCAATCACAACAGACAGCCAGTGCTTTCACTACTCGACTCTCACACCTGTTCTCAGAGAGCACTCTTCTACAAACCGACATATCCGAGCAGTGTAACCACATTTCCCGCTCATTAAGTACCGCCGCCGAAGAAGTAGTCGGATTTAAGCGAGTCCGAAAGAACAACTGGTATGATGAGGAGTGTCAGGAAGCTGCAGAGAAAAAAGATGCCGCCTACAGGGCCACGCTACGATCGGGCGCAACGCGCGCTATGTGGGACCGCTATAGGGATCTGAGGAGGGAAGCGAGACGTATGTTCCGCAATAAGAAGAGAGAGGCCGAAATACATGAATGCGAAGAGCTTGAAAAGCTGGCCGACAAGAAGAATGTCCGAAAATTTTACCAGAGAGTTAGGCGACTTACAGAAGGTGTCAAGACCAGGGCGTTCTCCTGTAAGAACAACAATGGCGACCTAGTCACCGATGTTCCGAACGTACTTAAATTATGGAGGGAACATTTCTCCACCCTACTAAATTGCAGCAGCAATGAAAGTTGTGGAGAAGAAGAACCCTAGCTCGATGACGGAGTCGATGTTCCTCCGCCTGACTATGACGAGGTACGAATAGCAATAACGCAGCTAAAAAACAACAAAGCTGCTGGAGCTGACAGCCAGTCAGCTGAGCTATTCAAGTACGGCGGCGAGGAGTT
>NW_016157146.1:131128-137092 GCF_001687245.7 Rhagoletis zephyria | reverse complement strand
GCAGTCGATGATGACGGAGTCGACGTTCCACCGCCTGACTATGACGAGGTACGTATAGCAATAACGCGGCTGAAAAACAACAAAGCCGCTGGAGCTGACAGCCTGCCAGCTGAGCTATTCAAGTACGGCGGCGAGGAGTTGATAAGGTGCATGCATCAACTCTTGTGCAGAATATGGTCAGATGAACGCATGCCCGACGACTGGAATTTAAGTGTGCTCTGCCCAATCCACAAGAAAGGTGACCCCGCCATTCGCGCCAACTACCGCGGGATTAGCCTTCTAAGCATAGGCTACAAGGTCTTATCGAGCGTATTGTGTGAAAGACTGAAGCCCACCGTCAATGAACTGATTGGGCCTTATCAGTGTGGCTTTAGACCTGCCAAATCCACCATAGACCAGGTATTCACAATACGCCAAATCTTGGAAAAGACCCGCGAGAAAAGGATCGACACTCACCACCTTTTTGTCGACTTTAAAGCCGCTTTTGACAGCACTAAAAGGAGTTGCCTATACGCCGCTATGTCTGAATTTGGCATCCCCTCAAAACTTATACGGCTGTGTAAAATGGCGTTGAGCAATACCACCAGCTCCGTCAGAATTGGAAAGACCTCTCCGAGCCGTTCGCCACTAAACGGGATTTCAGACAGGGTAACTCCCTTTCATGTGACTTCCTTAATCTGATGTTGGGGAAGATAATAAGAGCTGCAGAACTTAACCGCTCAGGAACAATTTACTATAAGAGCGTGCAATTGCTGGCTTATGCCGATGATATCAAAAACCGTGAAGTCTGTTCCGCCATTTCCAAGATGGATAAGGAAGCAAAGCGAATGGGTCTGGTGGTAAGCGAGGACAAGACGAAGTATCTCCTGTCATCAAACAAACAGTCAGCACATTCGTGCCTTGGTACCCACGCAGTGTTGCCAGTAACAGGTTTAATAAAATCCCGTTCAAATATAACCTAAATCCCGTTTTATACTAAAGTTATAATAGAAATCCCGTGCTATATGCATATATTATACATAAAATGCTTTCGGATGAAAAAACATAAGCATGTACATACATACATATGCAATATTCATAGGAATTATATGGTCCACGTCAAAACACATGCGGCTCTGCCCAAAACTTTAAAGGTCAACTATCCAACTGATTAAAATTTTCTGTGAAATATTATCGAAGTGATTTTGGAAAAATCTTTACAAAAATCATAACTTCCGAAACTGTCTATTGATTTTTATAAAGGTACTTAGTTCTACTCGGAATAAAACATTTTTTTCAAAGTAGTGATTAAAAGAGACAATTTTATTTTGATATTTTTCCAAAACTATTAATATTAATAAAAATTTGTGTAAATTTCAGATTTACCTAACAATTTTCCATATATTTGCAATATACTCACACAACTTATTATTTCTTAAAATAGTACAAGTATCCTTCTTTTCAAAGTCATATAAAAACTTAAAATGGGTTAAAATATAACCGAGCTAAAAATTATTTAGTGCCGGAAGTCACACCAAAATGGTTTTTTAAGACTAAGTTGAGAATTTCAAGGTGTTAGAAATATTTTAAGCGCAGTTTCGTGAATTAATTAACCAGCCCTACGACCTGTACTAGGTCATTTAAAAAAACTCATAAAATTGCTATTAAAATTCATTTCAAGTGAATAAAGTTCCGCTGATAGAATTCATATGAACGTCGTTATTTTACCACAGAGTATGGCAGTTTTTGTTATTTATCAATAACTAAATTTTATTGCTTGGTATGTAATGGCAAAAACCCCGTTTTTCGTCAGAAAATCCCATCCGCCCTTTTTAGTCATAAAATCCCGAAAAAGGGCGAAATCCCGCAAACTGGCAACACTGTACCCACGTCACTGTTGATAGTTACAATTTCGAGAAAGTAGAGAATTTCGTTTACTTGGGAACCAGCATTAACACCGATAATAATATCAGCATGGAAATCCAACGCGGAATCACTCTTGCCAACAAAAGCTACTTTGGACGGAGTAGGCAATTCAGGAGTAAAGTCCTCTCTCGACGTACGAAAAACGCGCTCTATAAGCCACTCATCATGCCCGTGCTGGTATATGGCAAGAATGATAGAATACAAGAATGCGCATTCCTGCGGGTGATGACGTCAAGATAGCAACGAATAGGAAAGAATAATTGGAGATGGAGGAGAGAAAGAGTGTTAACTGTCAAACCATGGAGGTCGCCAATTGACATACATATAAACATCTCTGCATACATACAAACAGTTTGCTAAAATGACGTCACACGAACAGCTGATTCAGTTAAATTCGCCAAGAACAAAGTAGCGGTGCTGCTTATTGCGCCACCTCTGTCTCCCTACATCGTGGGTATATGGCGCAGAAGCACGGACAATGACAACATCCGATGAGGCGGCTCTTGGAGTGTTCGAGAGAAAGATTTTGCGGAAGATTTACGGGTCTTTACGCGTTGGCGACGGCGAGTACTGCAGACGATGGAACGATGGGCTGTATGAGCTTTACACCGACATTGACATAATGTAGCGGATTAAAATACAGCGGCTGCGCTGGATTGGCCATGTCGTTCGAATGGACACCGACGTTCCAGCTCTGAAAGTATTCAACTCGGAACCCGCTGGTGGTAGCAAGGGAAGAGGGAGGCCCCCACTGTGATGGAAAGATCAGGTGGAGAAAGACTTGGCTTCCCTTGGTGTTTCCAATTGGCGTCAGTTGGCACAGAAGAGAAACGACTGGCGTGCTTTGCTGAACTCGGCCAAAATCGCTTAGGCGGTTATAGAAGCAGAAGAAGAAGATATATTTCTGTTGAAAACATGGGTTACCTAGTGCTGGATGAGGCTGGACTCACACATTGTTGAATACTCACTGATGGCTTCGAAAAGATTGTAGGTCAGGATCTGGGGTGTTTTTCGAAGTTAATGGGGACCTTGGACTACGTGGTGGAGAAAAGGTGCAGGGGAAGGAGTTTACGTGTCTGCCGTGACAGCCAAGCTGCATTTTAGGCATTGGCCAGCCCTCTAACTAAGTACTTCCAAACTAGTTCGGCAATGCAATTCCTAACTGCTTTACTCTGGGTGCCAGGTCACTCTTGAGTACCTGGTAATGAGACATCGAACCATTTGGCCAGAGTTGGCTAAGACCAGGCATTCCTCGATTCGCGACCAGTTATAGCACTCCCACTCCCGTCATCGAAGCTACCATCAGAAACCGGGTTAATACTTCACTCAGCAATGACTGGGAGGCATCGAGAGGCTGCAGATGGGCAGGCGGGACTGCAGACAACTTGTTGGACTGCTGACTTGTCACTTCACGTGGCAAAAACACCTGTTTGTAATAGGCGTACATGACAACTCCATTTACACATGCTGCCTTGAAGAGGATGAGACGGAGGAACACTTTGTGCTTCTGCCCGCCTTTGCAAGAATTGGGTATGAGACATTTGGCCACGATGTGTTGAGAGACGAACTCCTCAGCTCTTTGTCACCCAACAATCTGCTTAGGTTTATACGTTAATCGTGCAGATTTGAAACAGATCAAAAGGGACACGAAAACAGAACAATGGACGGCATGTGGTCTAAGTGCTGTTTTCTGCACGTGTTGTTTTGTGACTGGTGTTTTTTGAGACAGAGTTCGCAAAAACTCCTCATTGAGGTATAAAACTTCCATCCTCCTCCCCACTACAACTCATTTTTTGATTTCCTCTTTTGTGAGTTAAAAAAGAAAAAGCAATGTGCAACTAAATTTATCGCTCCCGTGCTAATCAAAATATTACTTCTCATAAAAGAGCTTCTATACCAATGCGAAATAATATAAGGTGATAGCAGGAGTACAAAAATAAAAATTTGCATGTATTTTGTTTTTGCTTTGGCTGCAAAAACTATCAAAATCTGTAAGAGTGTGTGTGGAGATTCAAACAAAATTTTTCAATTTGACATAAGAAGCCGTGAGGCGGAACACATACACAAAACCGGCTGATCTAGTAACACCACCTCAAGGCACATAAATACAGGTAGAGCCATTTTGACAATACTCTCATGAGAACCAAACTGCAAATTTCAACTTGTTTTGTTTTTATTTCCTATATTGCGTTACTCTTAGAATGTCATGAATGTTAGTTAATAGCAAATTTGAGTTTTTGCAGTGCTGTGCAGTTTACTTTTATGTATGAATAATTGTACGGTTTATAATAATGTGTAATAACCCTGCAGGGAAACCGCGGACTAGTGAAACAAATTTCTAGTTCCGTACTAGGTCTTTATCGCCAAAAAGGAACTAGAGCGATAGGGACTATATCCCCACCAGTCCAAAATCGGCGAAAAGTGGTACTTTTTAGTTTGTTTCACTAGAAATGTATATCTAAAATGACGAATTTAGAAATGGTTCGGAACTATCGAAAAAGGGATGCAGAACGCACTTATTACTTATTTGTCGGATTTAGAACTAGTTCGGAACTATCGAACAAAGGATGCAGCGGGGGGCTTGTTTACTGTACATAGATATGTGTTCGGCGGCTTTTTCGTTCAAATACGCTTCTATTCTGTGCTTCGCAGATGCTTTTTCATAGCTTGGTAAAACAAAACCAAAATTTGTGTTAACCTCTTAACATCTTGGGACCGTCTGGAATCTAACCAGTAACAGAGAGCAACTCTGCAAACTCACCTGCAGCCAAAGGTATGTAAACGTACATTTCTTACAATCATTCGAACACATTTAATTTCAAATTGAAAACACATTTCTTCCAAAATAACTTAAAATCGCAAACACGGAAGAACAAAAAGATTGAAAAATCATGATACTTTTTTCTTTCGTCTGTCGATTTTAGAACTAGTTCGGAACTATCGAAAAAGGGATGCAGCGGGGGGCAATTGACACTTCCTAGGACATCGCCATGTTAAATTCGCCAGTTGCTTGCATGCAAAAAAGATTTATCGCGAACCAGTACTGGGTCTAAATGTACTAGAAGCGCACCAGTTCAGAACTACAGATTTTCCCCACAGGGAATTAATATTATCACGAACATATGTACATACGTTAACAATGTTGGAAAAGCAGCTGCGACGTAGAGCTACCGGAAAGACCCTTTAACAACAGCGTAACTCATCAATTAAGTTTTGATTGCTTAATAAACGATAAACCAATTTAAATTAATCAAATAAATAAATCAAAAATAAACTTTAAATTTACTTCAAAACGTCAGCCAGTGAAATGTAATGTTTCATTTCTCCTTAAACACGCTCATTCTTATTTTTACTCTCCCGAAAGGTTTGGCGTTTGTAAGTTTGGCGTCAAATTGGCTTCTACCTGTTTTTAATGTACCTTGGTTATGACCAGGAAAAGGATTTTTATGACCTAAAAACTTATAAAAAAGGCAAAATAAGATAACGAAATAGGTTGGAAAAGGCAAAATAAAATAGCGCAATAAGCAAGAAAAGGCCCTAGAAGTAGCAAAAAAAAAGGCAAAACAAGGCACTAAAAAAGACAAAAACTTAAAAATAATACTAGTTTACAGGAAAAATGGTCAACGGACGTCACTATCCAATTCCTATATAGAATCGCTCGCTGACTCCGAAAATCGAGTTAATTTTTATTACAACGCTTTTATCAACTTGCAATGTTGTGTTCCAGAAACTTTCATTGTTGTGGATCCAGAAACTTTCAATGTTGTGTTCCGACACCAAAGCAAAGCTTTGAAAAGCTCCTATAAAAAAGCATAGTAAATAGGGCGAGGTAGATGACATCTAGATGTCGCCCTATGTACTACGTTTGCTACACCGGAAATAGACGACACGCCATTTCTTTAAATAAATAGTCTGTTCCAATAGCAGTCCGGTTTACAGGATTTAGTCAGAACTTACAGGAAGTCGTTCCTATTGACATAAAACCTGTAAGTGGGAACACATTTGAGAGAGTAACTGAGCAACTGTTCCTAGTCAGAAGTTACAGGATTTAGTCCGGAG
>NW_016157146.1:95004-130588 GCF_001687245.7 Rhagoletis zephyria | reverse complement strand
GCCAAATCAGTGTAGTACCAATGACATGTAAACAAACCGTCTGACGTTTTTACAGGAAATAGTGCTTTTTGCGTTCCTATGCACTTCCGCATCTGTTCTGCTTTTACTCTCATTTGAGAGCGTAAAATTGTAGTTTGACAGTTCCACAGGTTTTAGTCCGAAGTTCAAGTTCAGTTCAGTTACTCTCTCAAAAGTGTTCCCACTATGAAATTGAAAATGAAAAGCGTGGGGCGCATGTAATACACTTGAATTTATATGAAAAGTAATATATGAATGTATGTATGTGGGTATATGAATAACGACCGCTTAAAATCGATTTCAAAGTTCTACTTTCGCTGTAGAAATTTTAGGTCTACGTTATGTAGTTTGACTATTCTCAATTAAATCGAATGCTTTGCATTGCTGCGCTCCACGTGCTTTTCATTTTCAATTTCATAGATTGTTTATAATGACTTTTGCTAAAATTTCAAAATCAAAAGTTATCAAAACAAATTCTATGGGACTTTAGTCCATTTATAAAAGCGTTGGATATTAAAAAGTTTTTTTTATATTATTTATTTATTCTATGGATAAGTTTTCGTGATATGTTCAGATGTACATGGCGTATGAGTAACATTCTTTTCTGCTCATTTTTCATACAAAAAATCACCACTTATTACTTATATATATTTATTTATCCATCGATTATATTGATTATCAAGTTGATTTTTAACCGACTTCCAAAAAAGGAGGAGGTTATCAGTTCGTCGGAATATTTTTTTTTTATGTATGTTACCGCATAACTTTGGACTATGTCAACCGATTTCGAAAATTCTTTTTAATCGGAAAGGTTGTGTCTCAGAGGTGGTCCCATACTAATCTGGTTTAGATCCGATCATGGATCATGGATCATGGATCATGAAATATATATATATATATTTTTTTTAGTCGGTTTTTTTTTTTTGCTAAAAATTACTTGTTTTGTAACAGAACGGGCTTCAACATAGCTTTGAGTGTATTGAACGTGCGCTCGACTTGAGTTGATACAAGTGGCGCCCAATTTAAATACGGAACGTTTGAAACTTTTATATTATTTATCAGGAATAAAGGCCTCTTCCTCTACTTTTTTAAAGGTACAATAGGCAAAAAAGGCAAATATCTTAAAAAAGACAAAAAAAAGGCAACATCAAATTTGTACATGGGGCGTTCCATACCAAAATGGATGGGGTTCGCACTTCATGTGTTTGATCTGTTTCAAATTTTTGGGGTTGATGGATAAACATAAATGATAAACATGTAAAGAAGTATAAGTTCGGACGAAACCGAACTTTATATACCCGGCACAGGTATCGAATATCGTCGTTTCAACTTTCTCTAAACTACATTTGCATGATAAGCAGGGGAGGTTTCCCGATTTCAAACTTCTTCGATAATACATATGCTAACTTAGACTTAATGAAATAATTGAACCAAGTTTGGTAGAAATCTATAAAGTGGTTGCCGAGATACACCTTGTAGCCATAAAGTGGGCGGTGCCACGCCCATATCCTAAAAGTCTATAGAAGTCTTATTTATTATTAGGATATTGTTGTAACTATTATCTTGGAGTAAATTACCGTCCTCAGTTATTGAAGTATCGGAGTTATCGGATGTCTGAAATTTAGCGTTATACGGGAAGTGGGTGTAATTTTAGTTCAATTTGAATAATTTTCAACGAATTTCTTATGCTAAGATTGTTGAGTGCACCGAGTTTGGTAGAAATTGATGAATCGCCTACCGAGATGCACATTTGTGATTATAAGGGGCGGCGCCACGCCCATTATCCAAAAGTTTATAATAATCTAATTTCCTGCTAAGTGGTTATTATAATTATCTATTTTGAGCCAATTAGCTTTAGTAGTTACTGATCTATCGCAGTTTTCGTGTTTCTGAAAATTACCTTTATATGGGAGGTGGGCGTGGTTATTGCCCGATTTCAAAGATTTTCAACAGATTTCTTAGCTAGGTCCTAGGCAAGGCTCGTACCGAGTTTGGTATGGATTGGTGAAGCGGCTACTGAGATACAGCATTTCATCATAAGTGGGCGTTATCACGCCCATTTTCCAAAAATTTCTTAATAATGCTAATTTTCACCGAAATTCTGCTTCACATACTAATTTTCAATAATTTGGATCCAATATTTACTGAAACATCGCAGTTTTTGCATTTTTCGAAAATACCGTTATATCCGAAGTGGGCGTGGTTACAGTCCGATTTCGCCCATTTTCAATACCAACCTACCTTGGATAAAGGGAAACCTACATACATATATACCGAGGTATCTCAATTTTTACTCGTGTTATCGTGTACACGGACGGACAGACAGGCATGGCTTAATCGACTTCTCTTTTCATTCTGAGCATTTATGTATACACTAGCTGTACCCTGCCACGCTTTGCTGTGGCATATTCCTGTTATATGGATGGTAAATTATTAACGGAATTTGTTCCATACGTTTCATAAGTGTTTGGTTATGTAATAAATACTTGTGTGCACACAATATTTGTTGTTTTTACATTCTTTGCATAGATATCAAGGATATCTAGTTTGCCGACACAGGTTAGGTTAGGTTAGGTTGATTGTGGCAGACCCCACCAGGGGTCTCACTTAGACATTAATTGGGTTGTCCATTGTGTTACCACATTTACACGAGTTCTTTGAACGGCAACTAAGATATTCTGTGTTAGAAACTAAGAGAAGCGCTGCGTGCTCAGAACAAAGTTCCGCAGGCAGCTGATGTCCACTCCGGAGAGCTTTCCTGGAGTATTGAAGAAATGAGCACCGAGGTGCTTAAACCTTAGTCTTGCGAATGCCGGGCAGCTGAGAAGGAAGTGCTGAGATGATTCCACCTCATCTTCCAAACAGCTGCGACAGTAGGAATCTGTGACGATGTTAAGTCGCACCGCGTGGGTTCCTATAGGACAATGTCCGGTCAGTACACCTGTGAGAATTGAGAGGTGGCGCTTAGCCAGCTGCAGAAGCTCCCTTGATCGCCCGCGGTCGACAACCGGCCAGAAGGACCTTGCAACTTTGCATGTCGGGGATTTTGCCCAGCGCTCGCTGAGTCGACTGTGAGCCAATCTGTCCAGAAGCAGGCCACAGGTTGCCAACGGAACTCCTACGCCCTCCCTATCCGGGGCAATGGCCTCGAGGGTGCCCTGCCTAGCCAATTCATCAGCCCTGCAGTTTCCAGTGATGTCACTGTGTCCCGGTACCCAAATCAGCTTGATTTGGAAGTATTCCGAGGCACTGGAGAGAGAGGTCAGGCATTCCCCGACCAGTTTCGATCGCACCATAAGCGATCCCTTGTTGGCAGGGCGTTGGTGCGTAGCCAAACGGCTGCCTCTTTTATAGCGGCCACCTCAGCTTGAAAGACGCTGCAGAGGTCCGGCAGTCTGAGCATAAGATCTATCGAGAGTTCCCGACAGTAGACCCCTCCACCGACTCTCCCGTCCAGCTTCGATCCGTCCGTAAATATGTTAATTGGACTCCTGTTCCAGAGACTGCCATTCTCCCATTCGCTCCTTGGAGGAATGTGCGTGGAGAAGGATCCGACAAAGGATTACGCAACACCTGAGAAGCAATTCGCATCTAAATCTAAACCATACTTTTCCAAAGTTCGACCTGGAGCATTATTGATTGTGATTCCGAATGTCAATCGAATTGGGAATTGCAATCTTTTAAATTGAAATGGTGTATCGGTCGGAATCATGGGAATTCTTCACCTTTGAAAGGCCACGTTAAAATATTTACTTACACTACTTTCTTCATCAATTTCTTAAATGCGGGTCGCGTGCCGTTGCAAAGTTTTGGCTGATTAATATTCCGCAACACGATAATTGTCACACCTATTTTCAATTTCAGTATGTGGGATCTCCCAGGAAGATCAATCGAATTCAAAAATTCCGTTGGATGGTCTTTTTCCCACAACGGTGTTTATCGACGTAAATGCTATTTCCTCACGTTGAATGCTGGATTGAATAACATTAGTGGTATTCACCAAAGTGAGCAAGTGGCCTGGCAGTCTGGTAAAAAAGCAGATCAGCTCAAGCAACGACTGTTGTCAATACCACTATTATTTGGTTGATAGACATCCTTATTCTTCGCAGCAAGAATAGCCCGTTCACTGAGCCAATCGTGATTCCTATAATTAATTTTTTTTAATAAGAGACATTCTTTCGATCAGTTCTCCTTTCGATGTTTCTAATTTACAAAAATTATCAGGCCATAAAATTCGTCTTAATCTCTCATTGACTGGCAGCTTTTCGTTCCCAATATCCAGTAATTGTCGCGAGAATACTTCGGCTGCAGTGTATGCATGTATGTTCGTCTTGTCATAATGTTGACTATTTCAGGCAAGCATTTATCTCGCCCGCTAGTGTTAATGTACACACAATGTTTGCGTAAAATCTCCTGCGAGCAATATCAATGCATTCCCGAATGGTTGAACGTTTTCTCGTAAATCTCGCAACAATCGATCAAGAACCTCAAGCGATTTTTTTTGTTCCCGGGTGCACTCATCCCAAACAATGAGTTTAAATTTTTGTAATACTTTTTCCATCCCGGATGCTCTGGAAATATTGCACGTGGGAGTTTCGATGATTTATAGTTCAATGGCAGCTCAAGAGCTGAATTGACAATGCTTCCTCCTGGTAACAATGACGCAGCAATTCCAGACGAAGCGATAGCTAAGGTAATGGAATTTTTTGATCGAACCGTTGCCACAATCCATCTGATAAGGACTATTTTCCTAGTTCCTCCTCGCGCATCCAAGAAGATGGTCCCCAACTCCGTCATTTATCATTTGCTTATCCTTCTTCTACTTTGGCTTTGTAACCGCCTAAGCCATTTTGGCCGAGCTCGACAAAGAACGCCAGTCATTTCTCTCTGTGCCAACTTGGTCTCTCCATTGCAGTGGGGGCTCCCTATTCCTCTGCTACCACCAGCGGATTGCGAGTTGAATTCTTTCACACCTGCAACTTCGGTTCCTATTGGAACGACATGTCTAACCCAGCGGAGCCGCTATATTTTCATTCGCTGCACTATGTACATTTCGTTGTAAAGCTCATACAGCTCATCGTTCCATCGTCTGCGGTACTCGCCGTCGCCAGCGCGTAAAGACCCGTAAATCTTCCGCAAAATCTTTCTCTCGAAAACTCCAAGAGCCGCCTCATCGGATGTTGTCATTGTCCATGCTTCTGCGCCATATACCAGCACGGGCATGATGAGTAACTTCTAGAGCGCGGTTTTTGTACGTCGAGAAAGGACTTTACTCCCGAATTGTCTACTCAGTCCAAAGTAGCAGTTGTTGGCAAGAGTGATTCTGCGTGGGTTTTCCATGCTGATATTTTTATCGGTGATAATGCTGGTGCCCTAGTAAACGAAAATCCCCACTTTCCCGAAATTATAACTGTCAACAGTAACGTGGGTTCCAAGGAGCGACTGCGCTGACTGTTTTTTTTTATGACAGGAGATAATTCGTCTTGTCCTCGTTTACCACCAGGCGCATTCGCTTTGCTTCCGTATCCAGCTTGGAACAGGCAGAAGAGACTTCGCGGTTTTTGTTACCGATGATGTCGGTGTAATCGGCACACGCCAGAAATTACACGCCCTTGTAAAAAAATGTTCCTGCATGGTTCAGTTCTGCATCTCTTATTATCTTAACATTTGCATCATGCGATCGTAAATGCCCTTCTGCTTTCGCTTTAATTTGGGAATCTTTGATCGGGAATAGGAGTTCACAATAGTAATGATAATCATAATCATAATAATATTTTCTCAAGTTATTCAAAATTTCTTTATTCGCAATATACGTAGTAGGCTATGGCGACCCCAAACGAAATAAATTGTTTACGATTAAAAGTTAACTGATTTATAATGCTAGGGAATGGTGTCAACAATTTTAAGTTTTCATTAAGTATTTTTTAAACAGCTTTTATGCGATAGTTTTTTGTTTTTATTACTCTTTTATCATTTTGTTATTTTTTCAGTAGTTTTTAGCCGACTTCATAAAAATTAAAAGGTTATCAATTCGCCGGAATATTTTTTTTTTATGTATGTTACCGCATAACTTTGGACCACGTCAACCGATTTCCAGGTGATCCCATACTAATTTGGTTTAGATCCAATCATTGGATCATGAAAAAATTAACGTACTATTAAATTTTTATATGAGAGTTGGAGTCGGTGTGGTTTTTGCTTTAAAATTACTTGTTTATTAATTTTTTACATTAAGTAATTTGTGTACCAGCTCTTCGTTGATAATATGATCACTTCGTTTGATAAGATGTTGTAAATTCTATATATATTTAAACTGTTCGGATTTTGGATAAGTGGAAAGATTTTAGAAATTCCCTAGTAAGCTTTACCAAACACTTTTCGTTTTGAACCAATTAAGTAATATTTTATTTAATCTCAATATTTTTAGTCTTTACTTTTAGTTAGTTGATTATTCTATTAAAAATATTTCTAAATCAAGATTTTTCAAATACCTCTCGTTTGGCACCCATATTGTAACCCAAACATATTTTAGATTGTAAGTCTTCTTAAAACTCTTTAGTTTGATACCCATATTGCAATATTTCATTTATTAAATCAATCCAAGACGGTCCACCATAATGCTCAATAATATACATACATATGTACGCACACATGTACACATGTATTTATTAGAAACATTCCTAAATTTTTAGCGTCAAATTAACTATCTTTTAAATTCCCCTCCAAACAGTTTTACTGCTTTGAGGTTAAACTCAAATCTATTGAAAAGAGCGCGGGTACTTATTTTCCCGTATTCAAGCAGGAACGACCGTCAGCCACCACCCAACGTCCGTATCCGCTTTACATTTGTACATATCCATACATAAATAATAATAAATCAAACATATTTGACAAAGGACTAATTTTTCGATGGTTTATTTATGTTATCGCTTTATACAGAAAATACACTGGTGTAACATACTAAGCTTTCGAGTTCAAATTTTCAAATAAAATAAATATTTCCAACAGTCACTTATCTTAAACCTCCTTAATTTAATACCTATATTTTAATAAGTCATTTATTTCATCAAATATGCAAATTAAGTTAAATTTTCAAACACGTGGCAACCCTCCTCAAAGATATTTTCGGCCGTAAACTTTAATGAGAATCTAAAGCTTGTTATCGACATTGCAATATTTCATTTATTTTATCGATTTCACTGAGCAAAAATTTTCAAATAGGTGGCAGACCTCCTCAAAAATATCTCCTACAGTCACCTTTCTATTGTAATATGTCATTTATTTTATCAATTAAATTGAGTTAGATTTTCAACCAGGTGGTAACCCTCCTCAAACATATCTTCTGCTGTAAGATATGCAAAGCTCTTTAGTTTCGACACCCACATGGCAATACTTCATTTATTTTATCAATTTAACTGAATTAAAATTTTCAAATAGGTGGAAACCCTTCTAAAAAATATTTCCAACAGTTATCTTTCTGACCCCTATTTAATTTGATACCCACATTGCAATATTTCATTTATTTTATCAATTTAGCCGAGTTAAAATTTTCAAATAGGTGGCAACCCTCCTCAAATAACCCTCAAAAATATAGAGTAATCTTTCTGACACCTATTTTATTTGATACCCACATGGCAATATTTCTTTTATTTTATCACTTTAACCGAGTTAAAATTTTCAAATAGGTGGCAGCCCTCAAAAATATTTAAAACAGTTATCTTTCTGAAACCTATTTAATTTTGTACCCATATTGCAATATTGCATTTATTTATCAATTCAACTGAGTCAAAATTTTTAAAAAGGTGAAAACCCTCAAAAATGTCTCCAACAGTCATATTTCTTAAACCTCTTTAATTTTACACCTATATAATAAGTTATTTATCTTATCAATTAAATTGAGTAAAATTTTCAAACAGATAACAACCCTCATCAAACATATTTTCGGCTGTAAGCCTTCTTATTTATTTTATAACTTTTATAAATTTAACTGAACTAAAATTTTCAAATATGTGGCAACCCTTTTCAAAAGTGTTTTCAACAGTCATATTTTCTAGCCCTCTTTAATTTGATACCTATATTGTATAAGGTCATTCATTTTACCTTTAAATTGAGTTTAATTTTCAAACAGATGGCAACCCTCCTCAAAAGTATTCCAGCAGATATCTTTCTTAACCCTTTTTAATTTCATACCCACATTGCAATATTTCATTTACTTTATCAATTTAACTGAGTAAAAATTTTCAAATAGGTGGCAATCCTCCTCAAAAGTATTCCAGCAGATATCATTTTTGACCCTGTTTAATTTTATTCCCACATTGCAATATTTCATTTATTTTATAAATTTAACTGAGTTAATCTTTTCAAATAGGAGGCAGTCGTCCTCAAAAATATTTCCAACAGTTATCTTTCTTAAAGCTCTTTAAGCTGATACCCGTATTGCAATATTGTATTTATTTTATCAATATAACTGGATTTAAAAAGTTTCAAACAGGTGGCAACTCTCCAAATTTTTGTAATATAAATGATCCCGGTATTATACCGAACAATACAAAAAAAATTATTCAAATTAGTTAAGCGGTTCTCGAGTTTTGATGACCGTGACTAACGAACACAACATTTATGTATGTATATATATATAGATATAGATTTCTAAATCAAGATTTCTCAAGTGCCTTTAGTTTGGTACCGATATTGTAACATTTCCCTTATTTTACCAATTTAATTGAGTTAAATTTTCAAACAGGTGGCAACCCCCTTCAAAAAAATTTTCTACTGTAGTTCTTTTAAAAACTTATTAGCTTGCTACCCACATTGCAATATTTCATTTTTTTAAATCAACTAAACTGAGTTAGAATTTCTAAATAGGTGGCAACCCTCCTCAAAAGTATTTCCAAAAGTCTTCTTTCTTAAACCTCTTTAATTTGATACCTATATCAATTAAATTGAGTTAAATTTTCAAACAGTTGGCAACCCTCCTCAAACATATTTTCGTCTGGAAGCCTTCTTAAAAATCTAAAGGTTGATACCCAAATTACCGTATTTCATTTATTTTATCAAAATTGAGTTTAAATTTTCAAACATGTGGCAAATTTACTCAAAAGTATTTCCAGCAGTTATCTTTCTTAAA
The DNA here is from genome assembly GCF_001687245.7 of Rhagoletis zephyria. Taxonomy (NCBI): domain Eukaryota; kingdom Metazoa; phylum Arthropoda; class Insecta; order Diptera; family Tephritidae; genus Rhagoletis; species Rhagoletis zephyria. The sequence goes on along the minus strand of NW_016157146.1, from coordinate 121,443 downwards.
CATCTTAATTCTAATATCTATATTGTAATATATCATTTAGTTTATCAATTAAATTGCGCCAAATTTTTTAACAGGTGGCAACCCTCCTTTAAAATATTTTCGGCTGTAAGCCTTCTTAAAACTCTTTAGTTTGATACCCACATAGCAATATTTCATTTACTTTATCAGTTTAACTGAGTTAAAATTTTAGAATTGGGGCAACCCTTCTCAAAAATATGTCCACCAGTTATCTTTCTTAAACCTCTTTAATTTGATACCAATATTGTAATATTTCATTTATTTTATCGATGTACTTTAGTTAAATTTTCAAACAGGTGGCAACCCCCTTCAAACATATTTGCGGCTGTAAGCCTTCTTAAAACTCTTTAGTTTGACACCCACATGGCAATATTTCATTTATTTTATCAATTTGACTGAGTTAAAATTTTCAAATAGGTGGCAACCCTCCTCAAAAATATTTCCAGCAGTTATCTTTCTTAAACCTCTTTAATTTGATACCCATATTGTAATAATTTATTTATTTTATCAATATAATTGAGTTAAATATTTTCAAATAGGTGGAAACCCTCCAATTTTTTGCGATATCATTGGTTCTGGTATTATACCAAACAATACAAAAAAAAAAATTATTCAAATCGGTTCAGCCGTTCTCGAGTTTTGACGACCGTGATATACGAACACAACATTTTTATTAATATAGATTTGTCTATATCTATATCTATCTCGATTCGTTTTGGCTGTTACAAAGAACCGTTATGTGAATAAAATTATAATACCCTTGTGCACATGTGCGCTCGAGTATTATAAATATGAAAATTGAGCTTGATTAATAGATTTTTAAAAACTTTACAGCACAAAAACAAAAACAAATCGATTTAATGGTTTTCCAAATATCTCGAGAACGGGGCGAGGAAAAAATTAAAAAAAAATACACATCTACACATCAAAATTCTCTATGAAAATAAATATTTTTTAAATATTTTTCTTGAAAAGTTTTGCACATATAAATTTTTTGATAAAGAAAATTAGTTTTTGAACTTATGCCATCTCAAAAAAAAATGGAAAAAAATCACAATGGTAGCCCTGAGTATTGCGCAATATTTAAGTAGCGTATTATGGGCAGTGTTGCCATTTTAGCCGTTTTCCGGCTAGATTTAGCCGGTTGCGATAGCAAACAGCCGGAGAAATTTCGATTTAGCCGGCAGCCGATTTGTTAGCCGTTTTGCAGAAAAAAATTAGCCGTTTTTAGCCAATTTTGCTATTTGTCTTGTTTTCTTAAATTTCAAATATGTATATATGTTTCCATTTTTGACTAAACGACCCAAAATCTGTTAGAAATGGCTACTAGCCTTATCGTGGAGAAAATTTACATGTCAGGCAGGGTTGTATGAAATTGAACCGATTTCGCTTATTTTTATTTTAAACGAAGAAGGGATTTTCTTCATAAAATGTTTGTTATAAATGTCTTAATTTTAAGTGTGAAGATGTATTCGCAAAGAAATAAATGAGAAAGAAAATAAGAAATTGTTTCACTGTTAAGAGACTTAAGATTCGTTTGTGTTGGGATATAGTGCCAACAAACAGAATAAATATTACATGTAGATATTGTCTTCCCAGATAGCGCATATTCAATTCTGCATAAATTACAAAACATCATTCTTGCCCACTCCCAAAGGTTTAAGATATGGGAAAAATTGATATTTTCAAGCACTATGTACCCATATGTATTTTTTTAAACAAACTTTTTTGCTGAGAACTTATTTAAATTCCAAAAACCGAATGCCAACTTGAATTAAAGGAACCAACACTGAAGTGAGTCAAAATGAAAATAAAAGAGCACAAATTTCTATGTAAAGCAAAACTCTCTGGGAATCCTACGAGACATCTGCCGGTCATATGACCGGTCATCTAAATGGGAGATCTGCAGTCTTTTGGCATCATATTTTACATCAGAATTGAAGGGATTTCTGAAAAATCTGACCAGTTCTTTTGTGTAACTGTGATTTTGCATCCCTTGTCAACATATGGCCTCGGTTGATGTTAACTTAAGGCCGTTGTTTTACTGCCTTAAAATTGAAGGGAAATTTTTACAGCGTTTTTTATGTGTATTGGTTTCTATCTGAGTGTATTGAGAATCGGTCAGTCTGAAAAGCCCTTGCAGGGAAGACAATTATCACTCAAAATATCAGATAGTAATAGTAATAGATAGTTTTTTTTGCCGAGTACCTTTCAAATCATTGGAATTAACTAAATTAATTAAGTAAAGAAGTATTAACTCACATTTTTCATTTTAAAATCGCTCCAGTTTGTAAATTTTTAAATTTAACGAACTGGTTTATTCAAATTATCGTCGACAAAAAATCCAACCATGTGCCACAATCATGTTTTTCCTAATTGCAAATTCTTGCTGGCAAAATTTTTTCCGGCTCGAATTTGTAACTTCTCTCCAAGAAATAGTCTTTTTACTCGTGATTTATTTAAACAAATCATGTGAAATTTAGTTGAAACATTTTAGCCGTTTTTAGCCAGTTTTATTTGCCAATTTGGCCGGTTCGTCCAAAAAGTTCTGGCAACACTGATTATGGGGTGCACTCTACAATAATTTGAGATATGATTTTTTTTTTAACCGAAGGTGAGTAAAATGAGTACATTACGAAATAGTAGACGTGTTTATGCGCTTAAAATTTGTATGGAGCAGTAAGCGACAAACTTTATGTGAGCTTATGAATGTGGATGCTTGTTTTTTTACGCGGTAAGCGTAGATGTATATGTGTGTAAAAAAAACACGGCTAATAATTTAAAAAAATTTTTTTTTTTAATATGTAGTTTTGTAGCCTATTAAATTTTAGTATAACAAAGTGCCAGTTTAAGCTACTGCAAAATTGCGTTGATTTTTAATATTTTTTGTGCTGACGGCTTTATGCACTTTTTTCTTATGGAAGAAAATTAAAAAAAAAATTAACGCTAGGTTTGCAATCGCTTAAAACTTGCACTTGCACTAAAATTTAATGGGCTACAAAACTGCATACTAAAAAAAATTCAAGAAAAAATTTTAACAATTTTTAAATTCGTAATGTACTCTCATTTTACTCATCATTGCTGTAAAAAAATTCATAACTCAAATTATTGTAGAGTGCACCCCATAATGCTATACTTAAATATTGCGCAATACTCAGAGCTACCATTGTTTTTTTTTAATTTTTTTGAGATGCCATATTTTCGAAAACTATTTTTTTTAATCAAAAAATTTGTATTTGAAAAATTAAATTAAAAAAAGAAATATTTCTTTTCATAGGAATTCTGATGTGTGTATGTGTGACTTTTTTTTCAAATTTCTTCCTCGCCCCGTTCTCGAGATATTTGGAAAACTATTAAATCGATTTGTTTTTGTTTTTGTGCTATAAAGTTTTTAAAAATATATTAATCAAGCTCGAATTTCATATTTATTTTTTATTTATGTTTATCCATCAACCCCTGAAAATTTGAAACAAATCAAACACATGAAGTGTGAACCCCGTCCATTTTGGTGTTTGAAAAAACTCAAGGAAATAGCGCAGAGCTAATAAAAAAGAAATGAATTAATCGTATCAAAAGCCCTTATATGATATTTTTCTAAGAATATTTTTCAAGAACTTCATCTAATTAAACAATAAATTAAGGATATCTTCCTTATTTGAGCTAAACTCGAAAAAAGCCGTTAACGTAGTTGTAAAATAGACTAAACCAGATTCGCAATTAAGATGTTTTATTTAAGTAAAATTTTGGTTTTGGTCTACAAACTATTACATCAACCGCGATTGGCGCGAATTACAGAAAACCGCGTTAGGCGCGGGTTTTATGTGGTATGTTCTCGTCGGCTTTTGCGCTGCGAATGACTTTGAACAATTAAAGGACAAATATAGGACAAGTAAAATATAAGTAAATAAGTAAATACATAAATGTTCGAAAATGACATAGCGGTAACATAAAATTATCTGGTACTGCCGGATGGATGTTGTAGTTGACATGTAGGTGGCGTTAACATCCCACCCCGCGGCGAATCCTAGTGGGGATTCGCAAACTCCAGAGCGGCTAGCTTCGAGGCTGGACGACGAATAGTTCCACCACTGGTTTGTACCGTGGCGCTTCTCACTTGACCGTATTTCGCTTTAATGATTTCGGTGATGCGGCCGGTCTGTCACTGGCCTCGTGGCAAGTGCGGGTCGCAAACCAATACTAGCTGTCCTGGTTGAAGAGGAGTAGCTTCTTTATGCCATTTTGAACGCGTCAGAAGTTGTGGTAGGTACTCGTTGATCCATCGCTTCCATAAGCGATCTTTTAAGTTTTGCGCGATCCTCCACTGCTTTCGGAGGCACACCTTCTCGTCGGCATCACCAGGAGTCTGCGTAGAATTGAGGCCTCCCAGAAGAAAGTGGTTTGGAGTCANCCATAAGCGATCTTTTAAGTTTTGCGCGATCCTCCACTGCTTTCGGAGGCACACCTTCTCGTCGGCATCGCCAGGAGTCTGCGTAGGATTGAGGCCTCCCAGAAGAAAGTGGTTTGGAGTCAGTGGTTCTGGGCTCTGTGCCGACAACGGTATGTCTGTCAACGGGCGACTGTTGACAATGTTTTCGGCTTCAATGATCACGCTACAAAAGGTCTCCAGTCGAGGGGCCTCTTCCTTTAATACACGATGAAGGATTCGCTTGACACACTGGATCAGGCGTTCCCAGCACCCACCTTCGGCTGGGTTGGCTGGACAACTGAATTTCCATTCGATCCGGTCCCGTGACGTTTCACGTTGAATAGCTTCAAAATCGAAAATTCTCTCGTCTTTTGCCANCTTTCCATTCGATCCGGTCCCTTGACGTCTCACGTTGAATAGCTTCAAAATCAAAAATTCTCTCGTCTTTTGCCAAGTCATGTTGTGCTCCAACAAAGTGGGTCCCGTTATCGCTTCTTATGCGAACTGGTACTCCCCGGCGGTTCACGAAATTTCGCAAACAAAGCAAGAATGCGTCGGTTGAAAGATCGACTGACACTTCGAGATGAATCGCTCTTGTGGTTAGGCAGGTGAAGACGGCGATCCAACGCTTCTCACGTCGTCGACCAATGCTGACGAAGAACGGGCCGCAATAATCAATTCCCGTATAGGAAAACGGGCGGACATATGGTGTTAGACGATCGGGTGGTAACTGACCCATNGCTGACCCATCAAAGACGTGGTCGGCTTGGCCGACTGACGTACACACACTGGACATCCTTTTATTACAGCTTTCAGTACGGCGTGTGCATGTGGCACCCAAAAGCGCTGACGCATTTCATTGATCGTTAACCTGTTGTTTTGGTGATGATTCTTCCGATGAAAGTGATCCAAGACGAGAGACGCAAGGCGATGTCTCTGCGGTATAATAATTGGACGGCGTGTATACTCCGGCAGACAGTATGCGGCATCGATTCTGCCATTTATGCGCAAGCTCCCATCCGGATCTAGTTTTGGCGTCAGTTGAAATAGTGGGCTCGACCTCGGAAGACACTTGTTCGCACGTAGTGTGTTGATCTCATTGCCATAGACTTCGACTTGTGCTTGACGACATATGTAATTTTCCGCGGCTACCATCTCACTCGGCACTAACTCACCTCCTTGGCGTGATTCAGACTTTAGTTTGCGTATAAAACGTAAGATCCATGCTACCACTCGTAGTAGCCGTGTATAAGATGAGAACTTGTTGATATCGATGGCATTTCGACGATTATGTGCGACTAATGTCCTCTTTATACATTCTTCTTCAACGATGTTTGAGTGCAGTTGCTCTGGTTCTTCAGGCCAGTTCTCTTCTTTGGATCGCAAAAATGTGGGACCTGTCGTCCAGAGAGAATCTGTGCGACACATTGGCGACGACTTGAGCTTGGTAGCCTCATCCGCCACGTTGAGCGCTGAGGGCACCCATCGCCATTGACTCGGACTGGATGTGGCTAGTATTTCCGATATACGGGTTGAGACAAACTGCTTAAAGTCTCGTGTAGTTGACCGGATCCATAACAAAACGGTTCTCGAATCGCTCCAAAATGTAACGCTATCTATGCCTCGGTCAAGGCACCTTTCAACTGACAGTCGAAGACGGTTACCCAATATGGCGGCTTGCAGCTCCAAACGCGGCACTGTTGTTGCTTTTTTGGGAGCGCATCTCGCTTTAGCTGCTACAAAGGCGACTTGCACGGTGCTGCTGGTCAACATCCGGAGGTATACTACAGCGGCATAGGCGGTTTAGCTTGCGTCACCAAAAACATGAAGCTGAAGACCGTCGGCGGTGGAATATAACGGTGAGTAGCAGCGAGGTATGGAAAACTTGCGAACTTCCTGGAACATTTGCCACCATGTTGCCCATTGCGACGCGAGCGGTTCTGGTAAATAGTCATCCCAGTCGATGCCTTGTCTCCAGGTCTCTTGTAGTAGCAGCTTTATGGGGATGGTGACGTAGGCTAGCAGGCCAAACGGGTCATAGATGGCCATGGCCAAGCCTAGTAGCTCTCTTTCTGTAGGTGACCTCTTGCCATCTGTGACTTCTCTCGGTATATTCTGGAACCTGAAATGAAACTCCAGCGTGTCATTGGTGGAATTCCTATACATACCCAAGATTTTGTCTGTTCTTGGCTGACGTTCCATGCTGATGACATCGGACTGCACTGGGTTATCGTTGTTGAGTCGTAATTGCAGTTCCTTGCAGTTGGGAATGAAGTTCCGTAGATTTAACCCGGCGGCTGCGTTTATTGCTACTGCTTCGTCAACCCCCTCCTTGGCTTCGGTTGGGCTATCGAAGCTAGCAACAAGATCGTCAACATATGTGTTTTCGGTGACGACTCTCACTCCCCTGGGCATTGTTTCCCGAAAATTGGCGGCGTTGATGTTCTTTACGTGTTCTGCGCAGCATGGCGAACAAGCTGCACCGAAAATCATTTACGTCATCATGTAAACTTAAATGGGCTCATTTTGATCTCCATCCCTCCATAAAAATCTTTGGGAATTCCTGTCACCCTGTCGAATCTTTATTTCCAAAAACATTTCTTCAATATCTCCGGCCGCAGCAGTTTGGCGTTGGCGAAACTTATGCATTATATTCATAAGCGGTTGTGCACATTTGGGACCTTTCAGTAGGAATGTGTTTAGTGAAACGTTGGAAACTGTGGCTGCTGCGACGAAAACTACGCGGAGCTTATTTGGCTTGTGGGAGTTAACCACACCAAAGTGCGGCAAGTACCAGGTGGCAGGGCTTTCTTGCATTGCTTCGGCTTCTGATAGTAACTGGACATACCCTTTGGCGATGTATTTTCCAATAGCTGATTTGTACATCTCAGCATATAGGCTGTCGTTTGCCATTTTGCTCTCTACTTTAAGCAATCTTCGTTTAGCCATCTCGTAGCTGTGAGGTAAGGCGACGTCATCCTCGCGCCACAATAGGCCCACTTCGTAACGCTGGTCAATATTTCGCGTCGTAGTTTCGAGGATAGTCCTAGCTCTGGTGTCGTCCTCGGATTCCAACGGTCTATCTGGTACCTTCACGCCTAAACTTTCTATACTGAAATAATCATCGACCAGTTGATGAAGCTGCTTCGTTGTAGGCGACCTTCGAACATGAAGACATTGGACTGCACTGGCTGACGGTGCTGAACCATAGGCTACCCATCCTAACTTGGTAGCGGCTGCTATTGGCTCATGAGGACCAGCATGTATTGTCCTTTCGGCCATACTTACATGACTGTTGTCTAAACCGATCAGTAGCGACGGTTTTACGGCGACATAACTCGATATTGGCACGTCTTCAAAATGACTATATTGGTGGCGATGAAATGTCTGCACCGGCAAATCCAACTCCTTGACGGTGGTTATATTCTTCAGCTGGTACCATGTTTTCGACTGGGCTCCGCGGACGTCCAGATTGAATACGCGCGATTCTTCTGTTGTGTGATTTTGGTTGAACCACTGTAATCTTAGCGGCTCTGCCCGACCCTTGACTCCGATCGCGTCAGCGATAGCTTCCTCCAACAGCGTAACCGATGACCCTTCGTCTAGAAGTGCATACACTTTCGTGCTGGCTCCGGGCCCCATCAAAATAACTGGTAAAATTTTGAAAAGGCAAGTACCGTGTTTACTATCGGTGCAGTTCAGCAAATGTTCATTTCTACTTTGCGGCTCGGCGATAGGCTGAGCTGGCGTTATCGGGGTGTGCTGATGTAAGAGCGGGTTGTGCATACGACTGCACCCATCAATCGCACACTCTTGTTTGCGTTGACATCTGGTCAGGCTATGACCGCGTTGCAAGCAATAGAAGCATAGACCCTTAGCCGTCACGAAATCCCATCTCTGGCGTACGCTAAATGCTTTAAATTGCCGACATGCCTCTAAATTGTGACCTTGATTACATTTCAAGCAGGAAAGTTGCTCTTTTCTTTGCTGTTGGTTACTATTAACCAGCACACGACGTGAGGTATTTGACGGACGACTTGGCGGTTGACATCTTGGACGTGTATTTGACGGCGCTTGACTGTTACGCATGCCAGACAACGTTGACGGCATGACACTAACTACTCTTGCTAATTCGCTTAGCCATTCTGCGAATGTCTGGACAGTAGGAAATGGTAAGACATTGGCAGCGTATTGGCTCCACTCAAACTGCTTCGAGCCGGGTAGCTTCAGTACAAGTAGCTCTAGGAGCATTGGGTTCAATAGATGATGCTCGCAGCTTGCTGCTTGAAAAAATGCGATAATGTTGCGAACCCTGTTAGCCAGCTCTAGCACTTGTTCCAGCCGGCCTTCATATATTATGGGAAATTCTTTTACTTTTCGCGTCTGCACATTTATGAGTAGTTCTGGTCTACCGCAGTTGAACTGGAGCTCCTCTATAACCTGCGGAACATTCTCGGGAAAAATTAGCAGCGATGACACAACACGCCTACCGTTGCCTTGCAGGGCTGTATGTAACCTCATAAGGTTCTGTCTGTTATTGTACCTGAACTCAATTGTGCTATCAATAAAATTCGCCCGAAATAGCGGCCAATCTTCTGGGTCGCGATAAAAAACTGGCAACGGATGTAATTTGACGCTAAAAATTTCAGAGTAGTAAGGTGTTAAGGCCGGCGACGGATTCTCTGATGGCTCCGTTGGCATAGCTTGCGACGGCAGATGATGTTGTGCATTCGGTGTTGGCGTTGACTGCTCCGACGGCAGAGCATTTAATGACGTCGACAGAATTCTGAGCGAAGGCGGCAGTGACTGACCCTGCAGCGTATACGTTGGCGGCGGCTGCGCGATCGACTGACGCAGCGGCATGTTAGTTGATGACGTCGGCAGCGACTGACCCTGCAGTGTATAATTTGACGGCTGCGCTGCCGACTGACGTAGCGGCATGTTGGTTGATGGCGTCTGCAGCGACTGACCCTGCAGTGTATAAGTTGATGACTGTGCTATCGACTGACGTAGCGGCATGTTGGTTGACGGCGTCTGCAGCGACTGACCCTGCAGTGTATAAGTTGACGGCTGCGCTATCGACTGACGTAGCGGCATATTGGTTGACGGCGTCTGCAGCGGCTGACCCTGCAGTTGTTGATTCGATAACGGCGGCATTTGTCCGGAAGATAATGCGCGGTATATTGATGTTATAGGCGGTGGTTTATCACCACTGAGTAACGGTGGTTGACCCGAAGCGGGTAACTGTCGCACTTCGGCTTGCGGTAATGCTGTCTGGCAGGCAAGTGTTTCTGCTGCATCTGCTGATATGCGTGTGCGAAGCTCTACTATGTCCTTTTGACTTTGACACGTAGCCTCTCGCAACTCTTCTACCGTCTTCTTGATGCCGGTCAATGCTGAAAGTAGGGTGTTCATTTGCTCCTGTGACATGTGAGCCAAATTACCCTCCATTAAGGTTTGATTTGCAGCATCCTCCTCGTCTGAATGCCCTTCTTCATCCCGACTTGTGCCTCTGGTCGTCATTGGCATGCTTACTGTTACGATCAACCTATACTCCAGCAATTAGCCACCCGTACAGTAGTTGCAGCGATCTGGAACTATGTATATGAGGGAAGCAGTATAGTTGTTTAAGGCGGCGAACAACTAAACGGCTACTTCAACTCGCAAAGTCGTACAGCTCGTCTTCGTACAGAAAATGGCGACTTTTCGGGAGGACCATGCGACAAGATCAACAACTCGCAGCAAGTTGAGCACCCAATGTAAAATTATGTGGACAATGCAGCGACGACGCAGGCAAGCATACAGCTCGACTCCTTCTATACGTGTCCTTAACTCCTCGAAATGACCACAGTAGCCTTGCTACTGGAAAACGTGACTTGACGGTGACACCTTGACAAAATGCACCAGACAGCAACAACAAACAGCATACAAATATAGCACACGAGAAGTTCAGCTTGGCGGCCAATGAAGATACTGGAATCGTACAGCTCGACTTCTCCGTGATTTTTGTCTCGAAATGGTGAATTAATAACGCACGATTCGCGATTTTATTTAATATTTTAATTTTCTCAACTCTGTTGAGTGACTTTACAAATATTCGATCGCGATACTCTTTATTTGCACATGGCCGCGCGATTGTCAATGGCAATGACAAATTAAGAACTAATGCGCCGTTCAGACCATTAACGGCCATAAATTGCAAGAATCGGCGAGAACCACATAAAACTTTGTAAAATAGACTAAACCAGATTCGCAATTAAGATGTTGTTTTATTTAAGTAAAATTTTGGTTTTGGTCTACAAACTATTACATCAACCGCGATTGGCGCGAATTACAGAAAACCGCGTTAGGCGCGGGTTTTATGTGGTATGTTCTCGTCGGCTTTTGCGCTGCGAATGACTATGAACAATTAAAGGACAAATATAGGACAAGTAAAATATAAGTAAATAAGTAAATACATAAATGTTCGAAAATGACATAGCGGTAACATAAAATTATCTGGTACTGCCGGATGGATGTTGTAGTTGACATGTAGGTGGCGTTAACAGTAGTATTATTGACTATTACTTGCATTTGGTTTTACCACAGAACAAACAGTATACAGAAGACGCATGTCGACTTTCCAACCAATTTGAATTTATGGCACGAGCGGTGAGGCAAGCAAGGGTATCACAAGCGGCGCTGCCTCTGTTACTTTAGCGTTATTTTCACTCGGCTGACGATGTTAATTCCATCATCGCTATGACGACAAGATGTTAACTACGTTTTCCATCATGATCAGCGTTGCCGTTTTGGTACAATTGTATATTTTTTAATACTGTTTTTCTAAATTTTAATATCTGATACTTTTTTGTTTCCAAATGCCGTATTTTGATACTTTCGGCTGGCAGAAATGAATTTTCGAAAACTATGGATAGTACTACTAGTCTAAAGGCAAAGGTTATTTAAAGTCTCACAATTTATATATAGATATTTATAAGTTGATTTGGTAACTCTTATAAGGGAAACACAACCCGGAATTTCTTTGCACACGCCACTGTTATAGGACCCCTAAACCACACAAAAACATAACGAAATATCGGGCTTGCGACGAGCGTTTGTGTGGTGTATGGGGTCGTTTGTACTAAATTGCACAGTTATTGCGCTAAAATAATAATTATTTTGATATTTTGCTCATGTTTGTGTTATTGTACAATAATTTGTGCTTCGTATGGCGACCACTGCGAAATTTTTAGTCTAATTTTGATTTTGGTGTCCAGATCGTGCTCTAAAATATGGGTAAAAGCGTGGAAAAAAAAATATTTTTTTTTTAACTTAGTTTTTTTTTACGTTTTAAAGATGAAGCTATCAATATATACAAAGCACATTCATATTTCTTGCACATATTTACTTGAGCAACGTTTCTTCAAAATAAGGTTTGCGCAATTTTAGGTTTAGGGGCCCTATAAGTTTGTTTTTCAGTATGCAAATAAGCAGACAGAAGCAAGAAATATAATTTTTTTTATAACTATTTTATTACTATGGATTTAATATAACAACAGTTTTGTGTGCTTTTGGTACTTTTTCTGCTTGGCAACTGATATATTTTCTTCAAGTTCGCGGCAACGCCGATCACGATGTGTGTTTAGGGCGAGATGTTAACTTCATGTTATTCATAGTGGACGTGATGTTAACTCCACTGCTCTGTTCCGGGGCGCCATGTTATTCATAGTGGTCGTAATGTTAACTTCTCTGCTCTGGTCCGGGTTGTAATATTACGTCCGCCGAAGAAAAATAAATTTGTATGTGGTGCGTCTTCTGTATACTGTTTATTCTGTGGTAGTACAAACGAAAACAAGTCTAATAAGCTGCTCTTTGATATAAATTCGAACTGTACCGATTTTCAAAAATTATGTGTTTGTTGTACATTTGTTCATGTTTGTCATTGTTCGTGTAATTTTCTAGAGTAGTTTTGAGCTCTCGCTATCTCTTTGTATTAACTCGTCCTTCGTTGGCAAGAATGATAGAATACAAGATTGCGCCGATCAGAGAGGATTTTTGAGAATAACTTTTGTGTGACGTCACACTGGTGCAATTGCGAGAGAGGAATAGCGGTCCGAGATCGGCGCAACCTTTGTATTCTCTCAATCGTGCTTCGTTGGTATACTCTGATGAACATATGTGAGGATGATAGCAAGGCCAACTTATATAAGGTAGTGTTTCAGGAGCAGTTGAGATTTTCGCCCGATGTTAAACGTAGCGACCGTTGGTTCATCTTGGTGTTGTTTTGCTCTAGATTGCACCGTTTGTGGGCCTGTTGAATGAATTTATGTCTTGGTTGTATGAAGCATCAAAAAATTTGGATGTTCGGGCAATTTGTACAACTTATCGCTACATTAATGGCCATGTTGTACAAACTCATTTAATTTGCGTTTATTTTGTACACTAAATAACCGAAAATGGATAACTCAGCCGAAATAGGTACGTGCTTTCGTTGAATTTTATAAATGTAAGCCGAAACTATGAAATTGTAAAAAAGAGATTTTACAATGAGACTGCTCGCAAAATTGCAATGCTTGTGGGCAAAACGTCCAACTTGATTGCGGATTGATTTGAACCAACGTTTTCGGCTTGCATTATGTCAAAAGGATGTGTTTGTTGTAATTCATTATGTCATTTACTACCATTATGCGTAGGCCAATTCATGAAATCATTTGATGCGTTTGTGGTAGAAACTGAATGAATGAACACCATTTCATGATTACAATCAACGCGAAATAGAGTTTATGCACTTAGTTTTTACTCAGATCGATGAAATGATTTCGTGAATTGGAATACGCATACATGTGATACTTATGCTTTTAATTTATAAGGTAATTTTATGTTTTTATACTCTTGCTACCACATGAATATATGAATTCGTGATGAGAATATATTAATTCGCCTTGGAAGATAGAAAGCGAGTAAGAATAAATGGCAAACAAAGGAATTTGTCTTCTTTCAACTTAAATAAATTCATTTTGCAAACAAAAGTGCGTACGTTACTTAGTGCCTTGGTAATGGCGAATTCGTAAGGATCTATTGATTGCATTATAAACATTTTCATTTATTTGTTAAACATACAATTACTTCCATTACAACCCGGTCCTATGGATGCTAGAAGCGCGAATTCATATAAGGTGGTGTTACCGGAAAATGAATAAATAAATTATATGTATATCAGAAAATTAATAAGATGAAATGAAATTATTGTTTGATTTCTAACCAAACCTATGTATGTAACTCAATCGCCTAATGGTTTGCCGAACCGTAAACATATGTTTACACATCCAATTTCGTGAGTAGGTACCTGGTACTCACACCTTTTTTATGAAGTTTCACTTCTATCATGTGTACGGTATTACACACGCATTTTTTTTACTTTATGGCGGCTAGACACTAATTAAAAAAAAATGGTTTCATTTCATGCAGTTTTAACGTGGTGAATATTAAGCATAAGCTCGAAAGGCTGGTTTTACTTGTGAAAGAAAATCCCAATACGCAGTTGGCACGATCTCTGAGAACCAAATCGTAAGCTGTTTATAGTTTTAAAATATTTTAAATAGATTTGGCTCACAAACGCCTCTTTAGACAGTCGAAAGTTTTTAATAAATCTGTAGACAAATTTCTTAAATTTTTTTTTATGTCAAAATATATTCGAAAGACTACACTTAAGAAGTTGTATTTTGTTTCCAAACGAATCCTGTCACCTCACCAGCATGGTTTTGTGTCCGGTCGTTCTACGGTTACAAATTTAGCGCTATTTTCTGAGTACTGCGTATCGGCTTTTAAATGTGGGTATCAGGTTGACTCTATCTCTATCTACACTGATTTCTCGAAAGCATTTGATAAAGTATCTCATTCTATTTTGCTGTATAAACTTAAGTGTCTTGGCTTTCATTCTATTTTTCTGTCTTTTTTAAAATCTTATCTCTCGAATAGAACTCTATTTGTGGAAATTGAACATCACAAATCGAAGTCATTTGTCGCCACCTCGGGGGTACCGCAGGGTAGTATCCTTGGTCCTCTTTTGTTTGTTCTATTTATTAATGATATTGGCTCATGTTTTAAATACTCTAGCTTTTTACTTTATGCTGATGATCTGAAACTTTTTCGGAAAATCACCTGTGTGTCTGATATTGTATACTTGCAATGGGATTTGAACAATCTTGTTGACTGGAGTTGTCGCAATAAGTTGGAACTTAATATAAAGAAATGCTTCCACATGACGTTTTCAAAAACTCATAATACGGTTCTTTCAAACTTTTCCATCTCAAATCACCAGCTTACCAAAGTTAATGATTTCGTGGATTTGGGTGTTGCGTTTGACTCGGCTTTTTCTTTTGTGAACCATGTGTGCTATTTACTTCCAAAGGCGTTTAGCAATTTAGCGTTTTTGCGTAGATATGGGAAAGATTTTAAAGATCCGTATACCAGAAAATCTCTTTTTAATGCACTTGTTCGCTCGAAATTAGAGTATGCTTCAGTAATTTGGAACCCAATTTACAGTTCTCACGCTTGTAGAATTGAACGTGTTCAACGAAAATTTATTCGCTTTGCTCTTCAGCCGCTTAATTTCTCGGATCCTCTTCCTTCATATGGTGCTAGGTGCAAACTAATTAATTTGAAATCTCTGGAAGGGAGGAGAATTGTCCAGTCGCTTATGTTTGTCTATGACTTAATTAATGGATATATAGACTGCCCTAACTTGCTTGAACTGATAAGCTTTAATGTTCCCCACAGAGTATTGCGTTTTCAATTACCATTTTACTTGCAACCAGTCAAAGCGAATTATTTTTATCTGGCTCCGGTTTTTAGAGCTCTTTCGGAATTCAACTGTATCTCAGGAAGGTTGAATATTGAGTTCTCGACTTCTAGGTCCTTATTCAAATCTATGATTGAATCTATTTACTCCTAAACTTATACACAAAGTATGTACAACTTTTTACTTAATAGGGTTATATTTAATTAGTTATTTTGATTAAATTTGCTCCTATATGAGTAAGTGTACTATGTAACATGTTTCTGCTGTTGTTGTAAGTTATTATAAAATTCTAGGGTGTTTTTTGTAATCTAGCCTGTAAGATTTCTTATCAGTATAGACTAAATAAAGATTGAATTGAATTGAATAAACCCTCTTAAGCATCTTCTACTCCTGGCCAGTTTACCAAGCTCTCATCCTCTGACGCAGGGGCGGACCCAGCAGCATATATCGTGTATATAAATTTAAAAATCACCGCAATTTAAAATTTTTAGAGTTTTGATAGTTTTTAATTTCTTGAAGTTTCCCATTTTTAATAACTTGAGTGGATTTTCAAAATTTTCTAAACTTTCAAAACTTTGTGAATTTGAGAAATTTTAGTTAATCCCAATAATTCCATTAATTCAATATAATGATGAATACTATAGATTTCCAGAAATTTTTTATTTTTCAAAAATTTTGAGAATTGTAGAAATTCTAACAAATTTTTTCTAAGTAAAAGTGTCGAATATCCAAAACTGATCAAACGAAATTAAAAGTTTTCGAATGTTGAAAACATTTTCATATTTCGTCGTTTTTGAAAATTTAAAAAATTTTCGTAATTCTTGAAGATTCAAAAAATTTTTGGACGTTGATGTTTTCAAAATTTTCAAAAAATTTAAAATTCTCAAACTTTGTTATATCAATACAAAATTTTGGAAAAGTTCAGAAAAGTGGAACAATTTTGGAATTTTTCAAAAATGTTAATATCTTTTAGATAAAAAGTGATTTTGTGGATATTTTAAAATAATATTATTTATAAAACAGTACACATATGTATATACATATATGCATACTTATTAACTAAAAGCCATAGTACGGTGAAATTAGACTCATAAACTATCATTTTACTTTTAGCCTCAAACGTGATACTAAACTAACCCCTGCTGATATGCTGGCACTAGTTGCGCTAGTGGAGGCAGGTGAGCGCGCACGTAAGGATACCGACACCGACACAAGTAACAGTTACATGTACCCATCAGTCGGCATTTCGGCTGCACCTGAATCCTATGGAAGCAACTACAATGGCATGAAAAACTATTATCCAACTGCGCCTAATGCTTACGACTACCCCGCCAACTTGGATGAATTGGACGACAATGCGGGCACGTGGTTGGAACCAAACATGGTGGATTACTATGGTGTGCCAATGAATATGGAAACAATACCTAAATATGAGCTGCAACGAGAGCACAAATATGCCAGTTCATTGGGTGGTGGTAATGGCAACCGTAAGTTTTTCCAAATACACATACATATCGTCGCATGGCGCGCAATACTTCGTATCTGCCTCGTATGAGGTGGAATAGAAAAAAAGGTATTTTGGTTTTGAAGAAAATAAGGTTCTTCGCTCTTTTGCGAAATTTTCGGACTATCTTATACGTGGTATTGCATTTTGGGGATACGAGGTATTGCGCGCCAAGCGACGATGTGTATATACGTACATATGTATGTAATATTTACATAAATATTTATTTTCTGAACTGTTGTAACGCAAAATTTACCTTGACTTCCTTTGTAATGCAGGTTATGGATTCAAGCGTTTCATGGTAGCCAAGAAGAAACGTTCTATGGGAAATTTTCTAAACGAACCAGTTTCCAAGCCCAGCATTAGCAACAATGTCAATGGTGAAAAAATTTATTAAATGGTTGATGCATTTTCTGCGCGTTTCCTCCCTCGTTGGCAGAGGAAATTATAATACATACAAAAATACATAGACTAAGTAAAGCTCAAAAATATGTCAAATTAGAAACAGGTTATAAGTGAAAAATATTATTATACATACCTATTATACTATGTACAACCCACAAAAATATCAGCCACTAATTCAAAATGATACAGAAAGTTATGAAGGGTGATGTATATTTTCGTTTATTTTATTTTAATGAACTCGGTGCTAAAAGCCGCAGCATTGGTATGTAAAGGATCCTGATCTAGATTTTTCCAATAGGGCAGTCCAACAGAACGTAGAAGACCTCTTGCTTAAACTGAGTCTCAGAATTTTATTTGTGTTTTCTTGATTTACGATGTTTTTTTGGAACGTATCTAAAACCCAACCACATCCACTTATTTCTCAAAAATCCAAGATGCGCAACTTAATCGACTCCAGCAGACCAATGCGTGGTTTTTGTTTACGATAGCGAAAGATTCAAATCGAAAAGACAAACTATCGATGCGCGTGAACGAATCAAAGTTAATCATTTTCACAAGATCGACTAAAATTTTGTTCGTCAAAAATGTCTAAAGGAATACAGAAACAGCTCGATAATCTGAACACTCGGTAATCCAAGCACCGCGGTAATCAATTGCATTGTATCCTCTAAAAATCGAATATTACAATTTCTTTATATATTTTTAAAGAAATGAACAGTACTTTTTTGAAAGAAAATTTCATTTTGCTCACTGAATTTTCTTAACCATTTTTACACAAGGGTGGCTTTAAATAAGCGAAGGAACGTTTCGACAAGAAAAAATGCCTAAAAACTGAAAGTTGCGCAAAGATCTGCTAACGCAAGTTCGATCCTTAACCAATTGTCCAAGTCCAACTATTCAATATTGGTGTGGTTTTGGAAACAATTTCGCTTATCTTTGCGTGACTCTCCCGTTTCAATGATTGTCTGAAATAGAGCTACATACTAACATATTTCTTTAAATTCAAGAATTGTAAAACAGGTTTCCAAAATATTTAACATCGACATATAAACGATTGTGTCAAAAAGTCGTCTGAGAACTACATAACAATTAGTTATTTTATCTTACTCATCAAACTGATTTTTGGATTTATGATAAATACATAAATATGGCACAAAAGAGATTTTTGAAATCAATAATAACCCTGCAACGGAAATACTGGTACAGAACTAGTGAGTTCATCAGTTTTCGGGAGTCGAATACCGGTACCTTGCAAATCTACCAGCCATACTTTCTACTGTCGCATTTAACATGGAGTTGTCCTAGGAGGTGACAACTGACTCCCGCTGCGTAACTTTTCACTAGTACTTGTAGTAGTAACATGTAACCTGTAACCGAACCACTTTTTTTCGTAGTGCACTTCACAGATACTTTTTCATAATTAAAAAAAAAAAACGAACATCAAGATTTTAAATTATATGTTCTGCATAGCGAGATTTGAACTTGAACACTTTCGGCCGCAACTAGTTGCAGCTAGCATCTTTGCGCACTCAGCTACAGGCACAACATGTAGGTGTGCTTTCAAATGTTCGCTTTGAATCAAGCCAGGCGACGATTTGTTCAAATTTAAGTTTGTCTTTGCTATTTATTTTCCTGTAATCGAATGTACTAAAGCTGCAGCGTGACGTTTGAAATTGTATTATTGGGCTGAACTGATTCTTGATAATTTTAACAAAATTGTCATTTGAACGCGCTATATAGTCGTTTGTGTATCGATCGACTTGAAATTTTCACACAATAAACTACAAACTATTCAAAACAATTTAAGTTTAACACCACTTAATACTCAATACAAATAAAACTACAGGTTTATAACTTTTTAATGAGAATTAAGAGGGTGTTTGTTTTCAAATGCAAAAGTTGTGTTATAAAGTTTGAAATACATTTTTATACCCGAGCGCACTTGTGCACAAGGGTATTATAACTTTGTTCACATAACGGTTGTTTGTAACAGGCAAAACGAATCGAGATAGATATAGACAAATGTATACATAAATGATCAGAATGAAAAGAGAAATCGATTAAGCGGTGACCGTCTGTCCGTCCGTCCGTCCGTCCGTCTGTCCGTCCGTCTGTGCACACGATAACTCGAGTAAAAATTAATATATCTTAACGAAACTTGGTAGGTGTACTTCTTTCGGGCGTTGGACGGATGGTATTGAAAATGGGAAAAATCGGACAATAACCACGCCTACCTCCCATATAACGGTAATTTTCAGAAATACGAAAACTGCGATATTTTAGTAACTACTGAAGATTATTCACTCAAAATTGATATTTACAATAATTTTTAGACGAAAAATAAGAATATTATAAATTTTTTAAAAATGGGCGTAGCCACGCCCACTTATGGTTACATGTGTATATCTTGGTAACCGCTGCACCGATTTCTTCCAAACTTGGCACAGTTAATGGCCTTGGCACTGCATACCAAATGGCCGAAAATTTTTAAAATCGGACAATAACCACGCCCACATCCCATATAACGGTACTTTAGAGAAATACAAAATCTTTGATAAATCAGTAAATATTAAATTTATTCAAAATTGATGCTTGCAACAATCCTTTACCAAGAAATACGCTTATGATAAAATTTTGGAAAATGGGCGTGGCACCGCCCACTTATGATCACATATATATATATCGGTAACCGTTCAACCAATTTGTACCAAACTCGGTATTTTTATTGTGCTTGCCACATAAAAGCAAAACGTTGAAAATTATTGAAATCGGACTAAAATTCCCGTAGCTTTTCATATAACGGTAAATTTCAGATATGCTTGAAATTTCAATATTTCGAAATTTAAGGACGCTAATTTACTTAAAATGTATACACCCCGGCTTATCATGTAGCGGTAGCTTTCGGAAAGGTGGAAAACATATATTTAATACTTGCGCCGGGTATTTAATGTTCGGCTCCGCCCGAACTTAGACTTTCTTACTTGTTTTATTTAAAATTTGAATATTTTATTGTACTCAGACAAGGAACAATGTAAATAAATAGAAATGTCTGATCCAATAGCACTCACAAATAGCAAAGTAAACATATTTTTCAAAGTTGTATTGTAATACACTTGTAAAGAAAAAACAACACTTTTAAAACTGTTCTAAAAAAATAGTATAAAAGAGCAAATATGACAAATAGCACGACTTGGGAACTCCCTAATTGTGTCCTCCTTATGCGTCTATAAGAAATATTTTCTGTTGGTTTTTTTTTTTTCTATGATAAATTTTTCCGAAACACACAAAATTTCTTTTGAACGAGGTGCATATTGCTCTCCTATCAATCAAAAAGAATACTCTTGGATTTCTCGCCTAGGAGACATCACTTTTTGCTCCTAAACGAGTAATAACGGAGTACAAAACCGACAAGTCTCGCTTATTGCTCCCAAATCATGCCTCAGGGAGCATTCTTTAATTGCTCGCTTAGGAGATCTCTCATTAAGCTCCTAAGCGAGCAATACAGGAGNCAAATCTCGTTTATTGGTCCCAAATCATGCTTCAGGGAGTATTATTTCGTCGCTCGCATAGGAGATCTCCTATTTGATTCCTAAACGAGTAATAAAGGAGTACAAAACTGACAAATCTCTCTTATTGCTCAGAAATCAGGTTAAGGGGAGTACTCTTTTATTCCTATTATTTAAAACGGCCAATAACCTTTAGAAAGTGCAATATGTAACCAATAGCTCGATTTATTACTACCTGGAGCATAATATGCTTTTGGAACTAGTAATGTAACTAGTACGAAAGCGACAATTGTCTCCGAGCCCGCTGCAGGGAAACTTCAAATTTTGAGCCAAAAGAAATAATTGATACTAATATGAGCAAAAAATATGTCAGCTGGGGTAAATAAAATGGGCACTCTTGGACAACCTGTTCTAAAACTCAAATTTACGGTTTTCTGTAAATGGTTTCGTTAAACCGTTATAGAGGTAAGGAAAGAAACTGTCAAATTACGCTATTTGCATAAAATTTTATGGAAAAGTTTAGCGTAAGCTTCTACAAAAACTTAAGTTTGTTCACACAGAATGTACTCGAAGAAATTTTTCGAGTGTTAAATTCTGCCATTTTCAGAGTAGTGTTTTATTATCTCTTTTCTAGTAAATTTACTGGGGGAACAAAATTATGAAAGCCATTAAATTTTCTTGTTATATCCAGAAAATATTTCTCCTGCTTTTACGAATCTAAACATTTTTTATATACACATATTTAGTTAAATCGGCTTGTAATTTATTAAGAAGCTGTTGATTATGGCAACTGTTATTTTAACAGGATCCATGAATAGATTCACAAATAAAAAAGGGAGTTCTCGACTAATCTATACTCGAATTAATCGATTCGAAATCGTCATCTCTAATGCCTATCTTGTTAAAAATCAGGGTCTGTTTTGCAAATTTAAAAATTATCGATAAAATACACGTATACATATACATACATAGATACACAACTGCATGTAGAAATATATTTGCATATAAGAAATATTCCAGATGTTATAGAAAATATATGAAACAAAGCAAAAACTTGGTGTATTGGTGATTTGATGAAACTCCCTTTAGACTTTTAATCAACCAAATTTTGCTCTATTTGTTTAAGTTTTTACATAATTATTGTAAAAAGTCTTGCACATAAAATGCAAATATAAATATTCATTAATGAAAGCCCATACCGCAAAAAAAAAATTACTCAAAACAAATTCAAATTCGGATGTATAAAATGAACATATACACATACATAACTAACAAAAATACGAATGTTATTATGTTAACAAACAATAATGAAAGTATATAAATGTATTTATTTAATCATTTTAATGTATTAATGCATAGTATAAATATTTGCATATGTATGTATATTAAATGATTAGTGTTGTAGACTTTAAATAATCAACAGGCAGTAAATGACTCAGAGTGGAATTATACATATATATGTTCATAACTGTATGTATAACTGAAATGAATTTAAATCAAAAATACTTCAATATTTAAAATTCGGACAAAATGAACTTCCTAATTAATTTCATTAGTTCTATAGATCCAAAAAAGCTAATTTTGCTAAATACATACATAACAATATATCGAGCCCTAACCGCCAAAATAACGTAAGCTACAGTTTTTTCAATTTTTTTTTTATGCAGAAATGCATCTACATAGATCATAGCTGGGCGGCGCCTGCCCGGCGGGCATATTCGCGTATACATGCACGCTCTGCTTTAGAAGGCAGCGAACGCTTCATGCAACCGCACGACTTTGTCGCACGCACACAAAGACATCAATTGCACGCACACTGCAAAAATGCTCCGCCGAAGCTGCCCACCTCTGATCTAGATGCTCTAGGAATATTTCTGGATCAAAAAGAAAATTTTGAAAAAGTCGCTTACGTTGTTTTGGCGGTTAGGGCTCGATATGTACTATACAATGGAAAACATCAATGGTGTCTGCTACCAGCACTGCACACAAGTAGATACGACATTTTATGTAAGATTGTCTAACTAAAATTGAATGTAATCAATAATGTGCGGTTGCAAAAAATATATATATAAATATACTCCATAAAGATGATATACATATGTGCAGTAAAAGATTTATTTATAAATCCATAAGTACACTACTTCATATACTTATGTAAATGAGCATTCTTGCGTAAAAATATTATTAAATGTGTATATGCATAAATATCAATAATTTAAGTATCACATTCTTTAAGTCTTTTCCAATCTAATGAAGGGCTTTACTTTCCAAATGCTTATTTATGTTTAAGTATGGCTCTTTTAAAAAGTACATCATATTTTTACTGAATCTATACACGTATAAATATTTGTATATGTAACTACCGGAACTTCCATATCTTAACTACTATTTGTACTTTTGTAACATATGTATTTACCAAGTCATGGAAACTTTTAAGCTTTACTTCAAGTTAACTTTTAAATAAACTATTTAAGTTCAAGTGTCGTTTAAAGGAGTTTTTTTTCACATTTTATATCTTCGAGGTTTTTTGTTTTTTATAGGTACGTAAGCCATGCCTTTTCTTTACTCTTTGAATCATTGATGCACTTGTGCCACATTCTTTGGCCAGATCACGAACGTATGTATATGCACTTGTTCTGGTTTAAAATATCTATTATTTTTTGTCCAATTTTGCATTTTTCTGTCCATTTGTCGGCCAGTTTTAGGCAAATCTTTGAAAGTATAATGTTCACCATATTTACAAACAACTTTTTTTACTGCATTTGGCGAAACACCGAACCGTTTAGCCAATTTTCTGTAGGATATACAATTTTCTGTGCCATAAGTGCACACAATTTTTTTTCTGTCGCTGTCACTTATTCGCTTGCAGAGGCAAGACATTTATATTCTATATATATTTATATTCTATTCTAAGCTTTCTGACTTCATAGGCAAATTGACCATTTCAAAAAATTTCCTACGTCACTAGAAGAAAAATTTTAAATTTTTCTTTTCGGTACAGTCTTTACATAGGCTTATTTTCCAATATCCAATAAATCCGGAAATATCAAATAATTATTTATTTCATTTTATTCGTAGTATGATTTATTAGTAGCATTCAGATACTCTGTTTACATTATTTTAATTATATTCGCAATTTATCTTAATTAAATAACTTTAGATTTAATACAAACAATACATTTTTGTATTATATTACGTTCAAATTGGCCCCATTTAACTTGTTAAATGAAAAAGAGCTTTTCATAAAACGCAGTCGTTCACATTGAACTTTTGGAGTTAATTTTGACGGTTGTTTGATTTCAAATAAAAATTCAAAAGAAGTATTTAAAATCATGGTTTTCACGTTTTAATTTGTTTTGTGCGTATGTCTGCTTCATGATTTTAACGCATACGAATTTTTTATACCAAAATCAAAATCTTTGTCTTTAATTTTCTTATCATTAGCAACCTTTTTTTTGTTCATATTTCAATTTCGCCAGCCAATCTATATCTACTTCTATACCATTATATAAAATTGATTATATGGAATGCGTTTGTAACGATTTATTTCTCAAAGTACTAAACCGATTTTAATAATTATTTCTTTAAAACGAAGCATTTGTGAAACAAAAGAAAGTGGCTTACTTATCTTTTTTATTCTTGGCACCCTTTTTTGGGTGTAAAGTTACAAAAAATGACAAAGACGTACAAGCATAATTGTCTGATTATGCGTACTTCGCATAACTTCGCATAACCTTCAAACTGTAATTTCGTATGCTCTTTGTATGTATTCCATTACCCAGAAATTAGCAGAACTTTTAAAAACTTAGCGATCTGTTTAATTTAGATTTTGCTTCACATTTTCTTAAGCCACATTTTTATTGCACTGGTACAAATGGTTGTGCGAAGTTATGCGAAGTACGCATAGTCAGACCTCAAGCCTATTTTGTCGCTAAATACAGCGCATAGCTACGCGAAAATTCTGTACATCAGTGCCGACCAAACACGAGCTCACAAAGGCAAACGATATGGGTTTGAGCGATGTGTTTGCCCTGTACCACACAGTGTTGCCGCAAATCGTTTTTAGTGGTAGCCAAAGTTCTTTTAAAAAAGAGCTAAAAGGAGTCGATGTGGCTAAAAATGGTAGCTAACACTTTTAACTTACATATACATATATAAGTATGCATGCAAACATTTTCAATAAGTAATGGTATAGAAAAATAACGAACTCTGGAAAAAAGCAAATATTTTATCCAACCAAAAACCTTTTTGTATAAAAGGGGAAATATGCGACACCAGCTTGCTGGCTCCATCAAATGATGGTACCATCAGGTTCGAAGCATATAACTTACCAGCATGCTGGTACAATATTTATTTCTTTACAAATGAGATCGAGGAAAGATCGAAATGATTACAGCCGAAATTTCATAATTTTTCCACTATTTTGTTATATGGGGATCATCTCATAAGCTGGTAACAAAGTATTGCCCCTTGAAATATGCAATGCCAGAATTTGCACAATTCTTCATAGCTGAATCGCTGAATATTTTAACTGCATTACCAACGTTCCTAGAATCGCGGTGACAAGAACTGGTAACTTTTTTTGGTAATAAAATTTCCCGGTTACAAAATCTTCGGTAACGCGCAGAATAGACCTGTTAAAGTACAAAACCGCGTATCGTGGTTCTGTAAAACCTCGTATCTGACATTTGTGCCAAAAACGATATTTGCTCACCGGAAGCTCCTGGCATCAAGCGCTTATCCATTCATACTAAAATATCTATACTTAGACATAAGAAGAAGAAATAATTGTGGATAAAATAGAGAACCGTTTTGAAATAAAACAGGTTTCACTCAATCCTTTAAAATTTTGGCAACTTCACGTACGAGGTTTTGCATTTTCTTGATACGCGGTTTTGTACTTTAAACGACGATATAATAAAGTTTCAACTGGCTAAAAATGATCGTTCATTTTTATGCTCTCATCCCCTAGGATTGTTCTATACTGAAATTAAGTATACACTTATTTTTTTATTTGGAAATCAAAAAAATATTTAGAGGTCGCTCAAAGCGCCCAAAGTTTTCCATGTATTTTGTATGGGGAAAAAAACAACTCTTCGTAGAAATGGTATAGAATAGTTAAAAATCAATATTTTCTACCAGAAAACTCTGTTTATCTGCAGGAGATTCCCAATACCCAATTGTTTATTTAACTAGATTTTCGTAGCAACTATAATTTATGGGTCCGCCAAGAACCCCGAAAAATGCTATGGGGCGACAAATAAAAAATCTTTAGTATTAAAAAATGGTT
The DNA here is from genome assembly GCF_001687245.7 of Rhagoletis zephyria. Classification (NCBI taxonomy): domain Eukaryota; kingdom Metazoa; phylum Arthropoda; class Insecta; order Diptera; family Tephritidae; genus Rhagoletis; species Rhagoletis zephyria. The sequence continues at coordinate 95,511 of NW_016157146.1, read as the reverse complement.
AAATAAACAACTGAGTCTTATTATTGAAAGTATCCTGAAGAGAACCAGAGTTTCCCGATCGAAAGATATTGATTTTCAAGAATTCTATACCATTTCTACGAAAAATTGCATTTTTCCCATATAAATATATATATATGTAAAAATACATGGAAAACTTTGAGCGCTTTGAGTGACCTCTAAATATTTTTTGATTACTAAATAAAAAAATATGGGTATACTTTTCTTCGATATAGAACAATGCTAAGGCAAGGCACATAAACATCGTACAGTTCCATAAGTAAAGTAACTCTTCTTCTTACCGTTTTTTCTGGCAGGCTGTAGGTGTGTTTTTAACCGACTTCCAAAAAAGGAGGAGGTTATCAGTTCGTCGGAATATTTTTTATTTTTATTTTTATACCCGAGCGCACTTGTGCACAAGGGTATTATAACTTTGTTCACATAACGGTTGTTTGTAACAGGCAAAACGAATCGAGATAGATATAGACAAATGTATACATAAATGATCAG
>NW_016157146.1:74468-94798 GCF_001687245.7 Rhagoletis zephyria | reverse complement strand
AGAAAAGTTGGCAGAAAATCCGCTTTTTTATCGACAAATTTTGTTCAGCGATGAGGCTCATTTCTGGTTGAATGGCTTCGTAAATAAGCAAAATTGCCGCATTTGGAGTGAAGAGCAACCAGAAGCCGTTCAAGAACTGCCCATGCATCCCGAAAAATGCACTGTTTGGTGTGGTTTGTACGCTGGTGGAATCATTGGACCGTATTTTTTCAAAGATGCTGTTGGACGCAACGTTACGGTGAATGGCGATCGCTATCGTTCGATGCTAACAAACTTTTTGTTGCCAAAAATGGAAGAACTGAACTTGGTTGACATGTGGTTTCAACAAGATGGCGCTACATGCCACACAGCTCGCGATTCTATGGCCATTTTGAGGGAAAACTTCGGAGAACAATTCATCTCAAGAAATGGACCGGTAAGTTGGCCACCAAGATCATGCGATTTGACGCCTTTAGACTATTTTTTGTGGGGCTACGTCAAGTCTAAAGTCTACAGAAATAAGCCAGCAACTATTCCAGCTTTGGAAGACAACATTTCCGAAGAAATTCGGGCTATTCCGGCCGAAATGCTCGAAAAAGTTGCCCAAAATTGGACTTTCCGAATGGACCACCTAAGACGCAGCCGCGGTCAACATTTAAATGAAATTATCTTCAAAAAGTAAATGTCATGGACCAATCTAACGTTTCAAATAAAGAACCGATGAGATTTTGCAAATTTTATGCGTTTTTTTTAAAAAAAAAGTTATCAAGCTCTTAAAAAATCACCCGTTACTTGCGCCGGGTATTTAATGTTCGGCTCCGCCCGAACTTAGACTTTCTTACTTGTTTTATTTTTATTTTTATTTTTTTTTATGTATGTTACCGCATAACTTTGGACCACGTCAACCGATTTCGATAATTCGGAAAGGTAGTGTCTCAGAGGTGGTCCCATACTAATCTGGTTAAGATCCGATCAGTGGATCATGAGATATATATATATATATATATATTTTTTTATATGAGAGTTGAGGTCGGTTTTTTTTTTTGCTAAAAATCACTTTTTGGTTAGTGTATTGGTGTTTTTGGTTCAGTGTGTTAGTGTATTTTGAATAAATTGTAATAGAAATAAAAGAAATTGAAAAATAAATGAAAGAAATTGTTAAAGATAAGAGCACATGCCAAAAAACAGGTGATCTCAGCGTTTTTACTTATGAAACTGTACGATGCACATAAATACAGGTAGAAGCCAAAATGACGTTGCTCTCATGAGAACCAAACCTTTAAGCTTCAACTTCTTTTTCTTATATTTCCTATATTTCGTTACGCTTTGAATGTCATATCGTTGCTTTTTTTAATGTTCTTTAATAACAATATTTAATTAACATTTGAATTTTTGTAGTGTTGTGCGGTTTATATTTAGTGTATGTGCTAAAAATGCAACACTTGAAGCGTTGTTTTTTATGTGTGTTAAATATAAAGCAGATACCACTAATTTTTTTAAGCAGCTGTGGGGCAGAGCTGCTGCGAAATGCTTTGCTGTGCGTTAAACATTTTAAAGGAGCAGATTTCACAAATACACCGGGAGGTACAGTAGACGCTCACAAATTAGAACTCTTAGTAATTAGAATTTCCAGAAATTAGAATCAACTATTTGAATACATTACACGCTCTGAAATTAGAATCGAAAATTCTAATTTCAGAGCGTATTTTGTTTTTTTGTTGCAAAATAGATATAAAAAGGGGAATCCCCAATTTATTCATGTTACGCTCGGTAGTCGTTGGATTTTCGTCGCTATCTGTACAGTTTTTGTTAGTTTTTGTTTGAAATTCGATTCGCGTGCACGTGTTTCGGCATTGTTTGCTTAAAAGTAAAAGTCGTTCGTTGAAATGCCAAATAAACGTAAGAAAAATACTTTGTCTTTGGAAACCAAAGTGCAGATCTTGGAAAAGCTTGACCAAGGTATTCAAGGGAAGCGGTTAGCCCTAGAATTTGATGTGGCGCCATCTGCAATCACCTATATCAAATCTATGAAATCATCAATTTTAAGCGCTGTTTCTAATACCTATCATAAGGCTAACAAAAAATCATTGCATATCGCTGAATATCCAAAAATGGAAGCAAGTCTTTATAAGTGGTTTTTAAATCAACGCGAAAAAAAGTGTACATTAACTGGGCCAATACTAAAGGAGAAAGCCAAACAAATATTCAAAGTGGAATATCCCGATAAAGATGAAAGTACATTTAGCGCAAGTGATGGATGGTTTAGCAAATTTAAAAAACGACACGGAATACGTTTTTTAAAAATTTGTGGCGAGATTCTCTCTAGTGATGTTGCTTCAGTCACCCCGTTTATTCACAGATTTCGTGCAAAAGTCGATGAGATGGGGCTAATGGAGTCACAAATATATAATGTAGATGAAACCGGATTATTTTACCGTTGTTTACCTGACAAAACATACGTCTCTCTTTTCGAGAAAACCGCCCCCGGGTATAAAATCCAGAAGGAACGAATTTCAGTGTTACTTGGTGTAAATGCTGATGGATCACATAAATTAATGCCATTAGTAATTGGAAAAGCAAAAAAACCAAGAAGTTTCCAAGGATTCAATAATCCACTCCATTACAACTTTTCAAAAAATGCTTGGATGACATCTCGGATTTTTCATGATTGGTTTCACAAGATATTTATTCATGAGGTAAGAAAAAACTTTGTTTTTAGGTTCAGTAATTCCAAAATATTTTCAATTCACAGGTGATTCGTTTCTCTCAGGAAAATAATTTGCCTCCGAAGGCAATTTTGCTAATTGACAACTGCTCTGCTCATGCACCAATTGAGAAACTTCAAAGCGACGATGGAAATATAATTGCATTTTTCTTTCCACCAAATGTAACAGCAACTTTACAACCAATGGATCAGAATCCTATTAAGTTAACCAAGCTAAACTACAGAAGTATGCTTCTTTCTCAATTAATTGCTGAAGGAGGTGACCTCAAGGTTCGCTTGAAATCCTTTTCAATTCGAAATGCAATCATGCTATTAAAGCAAGCTTGGTATGATGTTCCAGAAAGAGTAATAAAAAAGTCCTGGTCAAAGTTGAACAACTGGGACTCTGATCAGTATGAAAGTGATGACGATGATGTGCCACTAGCACAGCTACTGCAAAAAGATCAAGACTGCAATGGAGCTCTTCAGGCAGCTCAAGCACTTTTAACAGAAATAGAGCCAACTAATAACATTAGCATACCAGAAATTGAAATATGGAACAATGATGTGCTTGATGACGACCCTGCACATGATCTCAATAGCGATGATGAGTCTTCAGGTAGCAGCGAATTTGATGACCGGGAGGTCTTACCAGTTGTCTCTACTTCTACAGCCATTGAAAGCGTCAATAATTTAATAAAATGGTGTACTTATAGTGAATCGTTTTCCGCAAAGCACACAAGCAATCTGCTAGCTCTTCGCAATGAGATTGTTATTGCAGAAACAAATAAAAGGAAGAAGCAAACAGCAATAACAGACTACATGCCTGCAAATTAGTTACGAAGTTTTTGATTAATTTTTGGCTGTTTTAATGTATATTTATCGATCTCTTATGTATTTTTGATAAAAAAAAATATATTTACTGTAATTGGAGTTTTTGTTTTTTGGACCTTTTTTTGACTTAGCGCATAAATACATATATGTATATTGGATTGTTACCTTATGTTTTCTCGTTTTTATGAATAAAATTTAGTAAGACAAAATTTCATTGTAGTTTTTCAATGCAAATTGACTTAAATTTTAAGGTTTTATTGAAATAAAAAAACGTCCAGGAATTAGAATTTTTCAGAAATTAGAATCACCCTAAAAACAAAGTGGTTCTAATTTGTGAGCTACTACTGTACAGGAAAAGCGCGTTTGATGCCAAGTGCTGTTCCTATGACCCCTATGCCGAAAAGTACCTCCAACAAGACTGCCACTCATAAATCACAAACAGAAAACAACATAAAAGCCAACAAATTTTAACTAAAGAAAATAAATAAATAAAAATAAACTTCAAATTTACTTAAAAACGGCAACCAGTGAAATGTATTTTATTATTTTTCCTTGCACACGCTCATGTTTTTTTTACTCCCGAAAACTTTGACTTTTGTAGGTTTAACGTCAAATTGCCTTCTACATGTTTTAATTGTACCATGTCCTAGGGGGTGAGAGCATTACAATTCCGACTTTGCTGTTTTTGGACCACCCTAATGTACACCATTCCGTTTATTCCTTAAACTACAAGGAATCTTGACTTGCGAGCACCATAACTATTCTTTCCACGTTTATTTTCCCAGAGTCTACAAGGGCGCAGTTTCAGTGCGCTATTCGTAATCGTCTGCTGCGAAAGGTACGCAATATTAAAGCCAGCCTCCCGAATTAAGCTACTACGAACACAGCTATGTATGTACACCAATTTTCCATTTTTATATTTTATTTTTTTTATGGTAGTTTAATAAACAATTTACAGACAAAATTATTATTTTTATTTGAATTTACTATGAAAACTGAATGTAGCGAAATAATTTTATGATGGAAAAAATCAAAGGAATCGAAGCGTCGAATCCACAACCGCTGAGCTGAGAGGAACTAAAACAAACACTCAACAGTTTAACAACAGCTACGTCTTAGAAACGCGCCCATTTATAAACGAAAGACAAAGCATCGCTCGCATTGATGTGCAGTATATGGTTGACACAATAAATTAAACATATCGTCACCTGCAAAATAACTTAACATCATCGCCACTGAAATGGAAAAAGTCTTGACAATTTTTTTTTTTTCATAAAACGATGTGGGGAGTTCTAATTTGATGAAATCCATCATAGCAATCAAAAAGTGAATTTTGAATTTTTTATAACAGGCTAACCTAATATTCGCGGCTTGCGTTTTGGTACGCACGCCGTCGAATTTGTTTTTTTGCTTCACCCGAAATTGGCTTGCGTGCGAAACGTCAAAATCAAAATGTCACGCAGAACAAAAATTGCAAATTGAGTTAGCTTCATACGCACGCCGTTCAATTTCGGTTGGTCCCATACAAGTTGTATGTGCATGAGAAATTTTTGACAGTAAATTGGCGGCGTGCGTGAATATTAGGTTAGCCTGTAAGTTACGAATTTTTGCATTTCAGTGACAATGATGTTACGTTATTTTGCATTTCAGGTGACGATATGTACGTTTGTAAATATGAACATACACCCATATGTATTTATGCATGTATGTACTTGGATAATTTCCAAAAAAAAGTGTACATGGCAAGTATTAGTTGCGTTCCCTAACTCGCAAGAAGTTGCAAGATTTTACAGGAATTTACCAGAAAGCGCTCCCGTACTCGGTTCTCTGGCTTCTTATGCCTTTTGACAGTTTTACAGGTTTTAACCCAGAAAAGTTGGGGACCGCAACTATTATTTACAGTGAAACCCGCTTAAGCTTCGTTTTTATTGAAGTTTTAAAAATAAATAAATAAGCATAAGTAGCAAACAACATCATTTTGAATTTGGTCCGAAATGATAGATATGTCCAACACTGTATGTATAAATATGTATAATCAATTACTTTAAAGAATTGAATTCTTGTAAAAATTCCATAACAATGCTTTATCGATTTTTTTTTAAGTTTTTGTTTATGTATTTATGTGTTTAAATAATGCTACGATCTTGGCTTTAAACTGCGTACACTTCATTAAATGTTCATGTTTCATTCAAGAACTTATTTATGTAAGTTAATAAGAAGAATAACTACATCAATAATTATGTTCGCTTAAGCCCCACGCTTTTCATTTTCAATTTCATAGATTGTTTATAATGACTTTTGCTAAAATTTCAAAATCAAAAGTTATCAAAACAAATTCTATGGGACTGAGAAGTATTATTTTCTACTTTTTAGTCCATTTATAAAAGCGTTGTATATTAAAAAGTTTTTTTTATATTATTTATTTTCTACTTTTTAGTCCTGTCTGAATAAAATTTTGCAATAGATATTAAAATAATTCAACGATATTAATAGAAAGGTGCACACACATGCATTTACATATGTATGTACATACAAACGAGCACCAATTAATTTTATTTAAAGAAATGGCGTGTCGTCTATTACCGCCGATATGCGTGTATAAACCCTCCTCAAAGTCTAGCCAAAAAGCCAGCAACTCACACAACAGGTTCCCCAGAGCAATTCGCTCGAGAAAGTGGTACCCGGTACACGTAATACGCGGCACACAGCACAACAATCCGCCAAAACAGGCAACCCGGCCCAAAATTACCACCGTAGAAGGCAGAAACCCCGAGCGGCAGTGCAGGAGCCCAAGAATTACCCTTAAAACGGCCACAGGAGCTTAAAAAGACCAACTGGTCCCCAACTGGTAAGTAGGGGTAAGTAGTTTCGGATTAGTCCCAAACTGATTCCCAACTAGTTCCCGGACTGGTCCCCGACTGGTTGCCAACTGGTCCCCGGCTGGTTACCAACTGGCCCACGAACTAGTTACCAACTGGTCCCAAAGTGGTTACCAACTGGTCCACCTATACCTCAAGTGGTCCACAAGTCACTTCACTTACAAAGCATTCGATTTAGTTGACAATAGTCAAACTAATTTTATTTAAAGAAATGGCGTGTCGTCTATTTCCGGTGTAGCAAACGTAGTACATAGGGCGACATCTAGATGTCATCTACCTCGCCCTATTCACTATGCTTTTTATATGAGCTTTTCAAAGCTTTGCTTTGGTGTCGGAACACAACATTGAAAGTTTCTGGAACACAACATTGCAAGTTGATAAAAGCGTTGTAAAAAATACTAACCGATAAGCATTGTTCTGAGATTTAACATTAATGCATACTTTTTAAACATTTGCTTATCACTTTGAATTTCATTTATTACATAAGCTAATGTTGAAGTTTTTTCCACCTTCTTCATGACATTTTTCGTGGTTTCATGTCATGGTGTTTCTTGGGAAGCAGGCTCTTTGTTTAATCTCTCTTTGGCAGTAATTTCCCATATATGCCATTTGGACACTTTTGGAGAAATAAGCTTTTTAAATAAAAAACCCTTTTTTCACCTAAAAGTGACATTCTGGAAATATTTCACATTTTTCGGTTTTTTCCAAGAGTCTTATTTCACGAAAACATATAAACAAGAAAATGAAAAAAGTTACATTTAGGAAAATTCGGAGGGACAATATTATAATAGAAAGCTTATGTTGATAAAATTTTTCAGGCGAAAATAGAATAAATCAATAAAAGTTAAGGTGGACATTTACAAACAGTTACGCCTTTTTTCATTGTTTCTTTGCTTAAACTTTTTTTTCGTGTTGATTATCGAATAACCAGCGGGGACAAATATTTGTATCAAATCATTCATATCAAAGAAAGACCATTCGCAAAAGAAAACAAAACAGCGTGCACTAAAAAAATAACAGCTTTGTTAGTCGACGTTCAGACACGAAAACTTTTGTTGCGGAAACTCGAAGCTTGCAGGGGAGAGAGCGACGAGGAAAGGGGACGGGTACCGAGTCGCCCGTACTCGGGAAACACGCTTTGTGCTCTCCTTCGTCTGAGTAATTCAAGTTAGCGGATCACAGCTGACAACAACAACTGCGAACAAGAGTTTCTGTGTGTGAATGCAAAGGGCAACACCAAAAGAGAAATCGCCGATAATAAGCAACTCGAGTTTCCGTGTTTGAACGCAGACTTAGTGGCTTATTATTTGGTTCGTATGTTTGATATGTTGTTTTTACCACCCCTGGTTTTCCCCTGCCGAATGAACTGTAAGTGCAACTATATATGTGCTTCGATTTTGCTGTTCTCAAGCTTAATTCTATACATTTAATAAAATTGTAAAAGACCGATGGCTGTACATTATAGATATTAAAGGAATATTAATATGGAAGGTCTTTATTAGAGCAACAGAAGCCAAATCAACAGTTTTTAGAAATTGTGTCCGTCTGTCTGTTGGTATGTTTTCAGTGTATGAAATTGAATGCACTTCTCATCGATGCATTGCTAGAGGTCCAATTTAAAATATCGAAAACAATATTAGAGAGGCCATTTTTGTAAATTTGTGTTAAAGCAAATTGATAAGATAAAGTAAATGTTGAAGTATGGCTGTCAAAAGAAAGAGGTTAAAGAAAGCCTACTGCCATACCTACATAAAAGCGTTGGGCTGAGCGTTTTCTGACGCCTAGCTTTAACGCCGAAGTGCAATACCTAGGGCTGCCAGATCTCTCCGTTGGCAAACCGGGACACTTTGGAAAATCTACCACAACCGTCCCTCCCTTTCCTTTCCTTTAGACAAAAATTACTTACGTACGAAAGTATGTAGTAAAATTTTATTTTGACAAGACAAAAACAAAACCATAAAAAGATGAGATCATTTCAACGTACTAAAGTTCAAAATAAACATATAGTGCCGCACAAAATTTATTGGCACAATGCATTCAACATTTTTTTGCTTTAATTTTTTATAAATACATATACCGTTTATACTACATCAAAAAAACAAAAACAGAATTTCTAGACTTTGTGCGAAACTCGGCAAAATTAAATAAATTTACATACAAATCTGCAACTTTCTAATCAGACTTTTTATACAAATTTTGAAAAGAAGTTTTGTGGCCCAACCATTTTAGTCCCTTTTTGATAATTTTTTGCTGACAGCTTCTTCCATACAAACTATGTTCGACAATTCTTTTTGTATGAAAGAAACTGCTACATTTTCAATATTTTTCTAAAAGATCTGATGAAAAATTCTCTGAGCCAATAATTTTGTACGGCACTGTACTTATAAGTACGCTAGGTTTCATGAAAAAAAATGTATGTACAAGATAACATTAAAAAATCAGTCATATTTTTCGTTGTTGTGAACTTGTTTCAAAACTTCTGACTTTTCCTTAATATAATTTTAAAACTCTGTGCACGTCATTTAACGCACATATTTATGTACTTATATTGAGCAAATTTCTTTCCTTAGTCTATTGAGATGAAATAAGGAAAAAACATTGATCCACATTAGGTGTATTAAACAAGGTGTGGTTGACAACTCAGTGAGACTCTCTTTTAAGGTACTATAACTTCAAAAAATATAAACAAATGACGCACTCTTCTGTGTAAGCGGAAAGGAATTTATACGTTCTCTTTGGCATTTTCCAGGGGTAATCAAAACACTATAAACACACTTTTTTATATTCTATAAACTTTGTCGCGAAAACTTACATTGAAATTAAAGCCCACCCGAAAAACAAACGAGCAAAACAAATAAAAAACAGCTGATGCTAATTAGGAAGGGCACTTTGCACTTACAGGTATGTATGTGGGTATATCGATCATCAAATATTGCTTGTGCAAAGTCCAACTATCTGGAGATGTAACTATATCACAAATGACACCGGTAGTGATTTTTGAACGTTTATTAAATTTGTGCATATAAATCGAAAACCGGGACACTTAAACGAAACCCGGGAAATTTTAAGGTTGGACCGGGACACCGGGACAAATGGTCTAAAACGGGGATATGTCCGGGAAAACCGGGACGTCTGGCAGCCCTAGCAATACCTAAACAAAAGCGGCAACGCTACGTCAAATGAAGAAATAACACATACACACAATAACATAGCATATGTTTGTTTGTGTGAACTACGAAAATGACAGTGCAGCCAACTTCACTTCCTAACGCCCTGTCTAAATCAGATTTTCTAACCGCTAGGCGTTGACACCGAGCATGAGAATTTTTTGACAGCCAGACAACTCTGACGCTTTTTTTTAGGGATGGCTGTTACTGCGAAAATATTTTTTGGAAGGTTGCCACCTGTTTGAAAATTTGAATTTAATTTGATTATTAAATACTAGAAAATACCCGGCGTGCTTCGCTACACCTTAAAAGTATATTTGTTTTGTTACTCCCTCTCACAACATTTGAAAATCTATATATTAATACGCTAACAAAATCCGGGAGGTGGAGCAGGAGTGAAGTTATTCCGAAAAACTTAATTTATGGTCCGATTTGCTGCAAATTCAAAATACATATTACTAACATAAATAGAAATGTACCTGCCAAAAATTGACGCGATAGGTGTGTAAAGTAGTCGTTGTGAGCAAGCGAAGTGAGGGAGACGTATCTTGTATCGGTCGCTGGCGAGAGTACATACACACAATCATCCATCAAATACACACTTATATTTCTAATAATCTTTAATAAATAAATGTTGGAATTGAATTGAATTGCATTCGAGTTTATTCCTGACAGGTGCCTCCAGAGCCGAGTTATTCCAATTTCCGCATAAGCCTATGAATGCCTGCTTTGGTTTCACCATCTCCTAAATATCTATATATTAATACGCTAACGAAATCGCATACATATCTATTCCTCCCTACTGCTCCTAGAGAAATGTACCTGCCAAAAATTGACGCGATAGGTGGCTCCAGAGCCGAGTTATTCCAATTGCTATATAAGCCTATGAATGCCTACTTTGGTTTCACCATCTCCTATATATATATTAATACGCTAACGAAATCCCCTACTGCTCCTATGTTTCTCAACCGATTTGAATGATTTTTCTTTTGTTCGAAAGATATTTCAACGGGGAGGTGCGCGTTTTGTTTGTTTTTCTGGTAGGTGGAGCAGGAGTGGAGTTATTCCGAAAAACTTCATTTATGGTCCGATTTGCTTCAAATTCAAAATGCATATTACTACATCAAGAGAAATGTACCTGTATTAATACGCTAACGAAATCTCATACAAATCGATTCCTCCCTACTGCTCCTATGAATTATAAAATTATTTAACGGAAAATATATCACTCCACCTAATACTATTAGTGACGTGGACGATCAAGAGGTGCTCATGGACCTAAAAAGCGCCACAAACAAGGTGAAAGTGTATCAAAAAAGGAGGTGGTCGAATTTCGACAACGGGGCGATACTAGTATTAGTTAATACTGCAGTACAACTTTGTATAGTAGGGAGTTTTTCTTCAAATTAGATAAATATACGGTATTTGAATATTGAATTAATACACGTTTGAGGAAAGGGTGCGATATCTCTAAAACAATTATGCTGCTGAACTGAAACTTAGCACAGATGCATAGATTTTAAATACCCTGCTTACGCGAAAAGTGATAGATTTTGGAAAAGGGGGCGTGGCACCTACCATACAAACTGAAATTCTCCTATCGCTTTTCCCTGGAACCGCTTATGCTAACCTCCTGAAATTTGACACAGCCACATATGCTATCAATACCGTACTTACGGCGAAAGGTGGTAGGTATTTAAACAGGGGGCGTGGCACCTTTCATACAAACTGAAATTCTCATATCGCTTTTCTCTGGAACCACTTCCAGCGAAAAATATCCAGTAACTTTCCAGTAACCAAAATTTGCTCTCAGTGAGAGAAACATGCAAGAAAATACGAAAACGCAAAACTAGTAAGAAGTTGCAACTTTTTGTGACAGCTGACTTTTATTTGGCGCGTAAACCGATCAAAAACAAAGAACAAAAAGTTTAAGCATATAAAAGCGCGGGTGCAAATTTTAAATTAAAGTAAATAAAATGGAAAATAAAGAGCTAAATATAACTCTTACTCCTGGAAAATTCAAGAGAGTTTATTATGGTAATTATAAAATTCATAAAATGTTATTATATATGCATGTACACACATTGATTTTAATTACATTAACTTGTAGATGCTGATTATAGGCAGCACATAATTAGTCAAGTGGCTGGAGAACAAGTTTTCGAAAGCATAATTATAAATGAAGAACCCACCGGAAGCTCTGCAATGGGAGAAAATGCCTCGGGCGAATTGGAAGGAGAAGACTTCATTCCGATTGGCGCGGAAACGTCAAAAAACAAAAACCTTACGTGGTTAGAAGCGCCTACCAAACTCCTTGAAAGAGTGTGAAAGAGTTGCGAGCTATGGTTGGCAAAAAAGCGAGTTTGAAAAGCAAAGTGGGTCACCACTACCAATGGCCTTTGCAAGCAGGGGTACATGTATACCGCGCAACAAGTGGAAACAAAATTGTATACCCTGGAGAGGCAATATAAGCAAACGAAATTAAATAACTCAAAATCTGGAAGAGCAAGACAGATCTGTCCTTTTGAGGAGTAAGTATTTTAATAAAATGTTGATTATGATGTGAAATAGTTAATGATTTTCTTCCATCTTTCCATTTAAAAAGTGAACTGGACGAGCTTTTAAGGGAAAGAAAATCAATTTTTCCTGAGGCGGTGTCCAACACCCAAACCCAAAATATTCCTGATGTCAGCGATCCCGAAAACTATCTCGAACAGTCACCAGCTGCGTTGGGTAACTATTACTCTGTACAGCACTCGGCTGGGTATTGGACCAAACAAATTTTTTTTTAAGAGATTGATGGTGCATTTACATGGTATGAATCTGTTCATAAGCCGTATGAATTTTCCTATAAAAGAAGCACCAACTCTATGAAGAAATGAATGAAAGCGATATATATTTAACAATTTTGACTTGTATACTAGACAATATTTTTTTTGTAAACAACAAATAAAAAAATTTTATTTTGTGCTAGCTTCGAAACTAGAAGCTTATTTTTTTTTGTTAAATGTGCTTTAAAAAGGACCTACTGCCAATAAAGCCTTGTGGATTGCTATTTTTCCATATTTGTAATGCTTCCATTTAAACATCTTTGTGGAAAAACAGTTTTTTGTTCAGAATTGCTTGTTTACGAAACGTTTGGCATAAGTTGAAATCATAGGATGCCGTTTTCTTCCGTTTCTCAGTGGATTTTATACTTGAAAAGGCACCAAAATATGTATGCAATACTTCTACATATCTTCGTTTAAAGCACAAAACCGCGCATCAAGGAAATGAAAAACCTCGTATGGGAGGCTGCCTAAATTTTAAAAAGGTTCTCTCTTTTAAACTTTATAATAATCTCTTCTCTCCTTATGTCTAAGTCGATATTTTATTATATCGATATTTTATTATAAATGGCTAAGGGCTTGATGTCAGGAGCTTCCGATGACCAAATATCTTTTTTGGCACAAACTTCAGTTCCGAGGTTTTGCAGAACCACGATACGCGCTTTTGTACTTTAAACGACGAATATGTATATCGCTTGAACAATATGTTAGCGTTTGGCCTAGCTTCTCCTCCGATATGCGCGCGTGCGTGATTTTGTCACACAAAGTAAAGGACAGTTTTACGCCGACTCCGAACGGCAATTGTATTTTAATGAGAAGTTGTTTCCATGACAGAATACACTCGGAGGTTTACTATTACCAACAGAGGGGCAACCACTATTAGAAAAACTGGGCTTGAACTCAGGCTCTGCGTAATGCTCTACAGCAGCCGCCACTTCTTTTACATATATTGCTGGTATATTCAAAATACTATCCCGAACTTCGGAGTGAATATATGTAATATAAAAAAGAATGAGAGGTACTATAAGAAAATGTACCCAAAATTCTGGAGCAAATGAAAAAATGCTCATTGAAAATAGTTCAATGTATGAATTAAAAGATATAACTTAATAGGTTACAGCGCTAAACAAAAGGAAAAGTTAGGAAAAATAGCAATGTGGTTTGAAGGAAACATGAAGCCATAAAATGCTTGTTTGTTTCGTTAATACTCTGAACTTTGTAAGATATGGCACTCTATTATTTGCAGTAGTTTGCAAATATTCACTAATGGTTCTAAAATCGCAAACATTTTCGTGGGATGTTTTTGTTTGATTTCGAATTGAAAATACATTACGATCATATTGTACCGAAATAAGTGCGGTATCCCTGCATTTTTGTAAAAGCCAGAAAGAAGCATAAACTGTATGAAAAAATGAAAGGGAGAAGTATACATGCCTTCCATAATTTTGACTTATATGTATATTTGGCAAGTCTTTGTGTAAACAACAAAAAATACAAATTTTCATTTCTTTGCCAGCTTGGAAAATATAGGCTTATTTTTACTTAAACGTGATATAAAGCTCATTAAAATGTTCTGTAATGTCTTGTTGTAAGTTTTTTATCATAGTTCCTCGTATTTTTATTGTCCACTAAACGTGAGTGGCTTCAATTTAAAAAGTTCTAGTACAAAGAATTTCTTTGTTTTGAATTTGTTTGTTTATTGATTTAATTTTTAAAATTCATACTTTTGACATGTAAGTGAATGGCGGAGTTGCCGCTTTCCTCCTTTTCGGTGGGTTTTTATATTAAAAAGGCATCAAAATGGGAAAAACCCCCCTTTGGTATCTCTGCATCTGTTAAACTTTTTATGGGAAGATGTATGAAAATTCAACTTGCTATAATTTCATATGCTTAACAGTATCACAACAGTATGTTTACAGTATCTCCCCATAACTTTTCATATGAAAAAATTTATTATATGCATCCCACTCGATATCATTGAATTCCTCATTAGAACATGTAGTCCCTCTATTTTAGCGTATCAACAGTTCATATGGCTTCATACCATGTAAATGCGCCATGAGTCATAGATAAAAAAGCAATTTCTCCGTTTTTCGAAGTTAGCCTCCGAAATCGAGGTAATGGCCTTCGAAGTTCGAAATAGGACCTTTGGTAAAAAATTATATTTAATTATTCTGATATGCATACCAAAAAATTACTAATTAGTAATACAGTTGAATACTATATTTAAATAAAACAAATAATTATAACGATACCAACCTTTTAAAAATTGGTTAGTAATTTTTTTGTTTAACTTTTTTTTTGGCTAACTTCGAAAAACGGAGAAATTACTTTTTTACCTATGACTCAATCTCTTAAAAAAAAATTGGTTTGGTCCAATACCCAGCCGAGTGCTGTACAGAGTAATAGTTACCCAACGCAGCTGATATAGATTTCTAGTGAAAAAAAACTGAAAAAATTAGTTTCTTAAAAGTACCACTCTTCGCCGATTTTGGACTGGTGGGGATCTAGTTCCTATCGGACTAGTTCCTTTTTGGCGATAAAGACCTAGTACGGAACTAGAAATTTGATTCACTAGTCCGCGGTTTCCCTGCAGGGTCTGCATACATACATATACATACATACCTAACCAATTATACATGTACGCTGAATTCGCCGAAAAGCTTTTTTAAAAACGAAATAAATTAATACAAATTGTTAGTAATTTTCATTAGAGTTTGAATAACTCCTTTCACTAAATGGCTTTAACGAGACCTCAACTTATTTTATTTTATTCATTTTAGTGCAGTTTTGACAAAATTTTCTTGCTAAAAAATCTTTTGTTACACTACTTCATTTTATTCCTTTGATTGTACGGTTAAACAAAAGCTTGCTTTTAAAAAATATTTTTTTTACATTATTTTATTTTATAACTTTTAGTCCATTTATAAAATCGTTGTATATTAAAAAGTGTTATTTTATTTTATGTAAAAACTTTTGCAATAGATATCAAAATAATTCAACTTGCAATGAAAGAGAACAGAAGACTTGGCAAGCAAAATGTTGTTTGCTTACGTTTTGTATAAACATACATATGTACATATAGCAGCAGTTAATTTTATTTAAAGAAATGGCGTGTCCTCCATTTACGCTGTAGCATGGCATATATTTAGGCGCAATATTTAACTTCTTCTGGCGGGGCGACATCTGGAGTCTTCTAATTCCTACAACGAGGTTCATATCTAGACTAGATTGATATCTAGAATTTGACAGATAGCTTTGCTAGACTACCACCGCGGCGCGCCGGCAGCTTTAACAATTTTATAGTGGTTTTACGTTCTTTGGCACATTACGCTCTGTTAGCCATAAATCTTACTATTTTTTGACCGCCTTTGAATCAAGACCCCTGGACCATATGGGGAATGCATTTATATTTTAAATTGCATTGTCATCGTGATTGGAACTATGCTGAAAATTTCAAGTCTCTAACTTGTCGGGAAGTCAGTTTAAAATCGATTGGAAATTTCCGCGTTTTGCGCGGGATGACCAAGCTAAATAAAAGCTTATAAAAAAAAGTCGGATGAAAAGTTAAGAAAGTTGCTTGAAGAAAACATGAAAAGTAAGGCAGAAAGAGCAGAAGAGAAAGCTAGGATGGAGAGGGAGAAACTAGATTTATTAAAGTCAATGGTAGAAATATTAAAGAAATGACTAGTTTTACAGTATGTGTTAAAAATATGCTTTAAAATTATGTTATGTTCACTAACACCTTCTTTTAATTTCAGACACCTCTACGAGAATTAAGCCATTTTACTCTGGAAATGAAGTACAAATGTTGTTTTATTATTAAATTTTTATTTATATTTCATAATCCCACTTTATGTTGAGGTTTTTCAATCAAACAGAGCCTTACATGCTGCGATATATTTTTGAAATACATGAATTGCTTATACTTAGTAGTATGTTTTCAGTGAAATGTGTTGTTTTAACAAAATGCCATAAAATTAATCACACAAACATACATTTTGTACAACTGCGGTTCTATGTATTAGACGAAGTTCTATCTCTCGGCATTTAGGATCTCGCACATGATTCCCCCTTGAAATGTCGCCATGAGCGGTGAAGTCATCAGTAACATCTGGAGATGTGTCGCAAATAGAATCCAAATCATCTTCGTTAGCTATATTGTGCAAAACGCAACAGGCTTGAATGAAGTGGCAAAGTTTTTCAATTCCTCTGAGCTTACAATAATATAACTGACGGAATCTTTGTTTCAACATGCCAAACGAGTGTTCTATAGCGATACTTCCAGAGCTCAGATTTAAATTAAAGTATTTTTGGGCATTTGTTAAATGCCCATTATCTCTGTAGGGCGTTACTAAATATTTTTTGCAGGGATATGCAGAATCATCCAAAAGGTAGTAATCTAAAATAAAAATGCTGTTCTTATTCAAATAAGATTTTTTCATGTTTTGATTAATTTTACTTACCTCCACAATACGACGGCAACTTATCATAAATAGTGGAGTTTTGTAAAACCCAACTGTCGTGACTAGAACCAGGATATCCCACGAAAATGTTTATAAACTTCTTCTTTTCATTACATATCGCTTGCAGACAGATAGACGTAATTCCCTTCCTTTTTATGTAATCGTCTTTTGATCTCTTTGGTGGGTCAATTTGGATGTGGGTTCCATCAATGCAACCTAGAATCATATGGTAAGTTATATAACAATTAATATGAATAGGAAGCCTAGGACCTCTTGCATGGATTACCTATTGCCTTAGAAAAGTACCATTTACGTTTGAAAAATTCGCTTGATTCTAGTTTTTGCTGTTGAGTAGGCCATTTTATAACATCTGGACTCAATGAGCTAATGAACATAGTAGCTCTGGCAATTATTTTACATACTGATGAAAGGCATAGATTATAACGGTCCCCTAAGTCTCTATAGCGCAGGCTTCATGTCCAGCAAACCATAAAAACCCGAGCAAATGAGTTTTTTCTGAGAGCCTTTTGTCAGCCCTTAAATTGTTATAAAAGTCCTAAAGAGAAAATCTTTGGCTAAGGCTTTCAAATAAGTTTCTGGAAATGCGGAAATGCATACGAAACTGTTTTTACGTGTAACTCGGCACTGTCAACTCTATATAATTCAACACACAATTTCGTGGATTTTTTTTCTTGTAGAAACAAACCAATATCATCTGATCTTAGTTCTTCTACGATCATACGTTCTTCCTCATCTTCGCTTTCCGATGAGGACGACTCCATTAACATCGAAACTACGGTGGCAATCATCCACTTTCTTGTCGTTTCTACGTATATAAGTATGTACATACATACATATGCATGTATAAAGATAAACATTACTTACAAAGTATAAATAAAGACAAAATGCACAATTACCTTCGCAATTCACAATTTGCTCCTCACAAGTGGTAATTGCAGCGCCTCCGGCTGAAGATGCACTACTATTCTGGGCCTCTTCCTAATATATTTATGTACACAGTGAACTTTATAAACTTGTATATCGATGGCTGAGTGGAAGATCGACCTATCTCGGCAGCCAGTTCGAAAACATTCTATCTCAAAAAACTTTTCAAGAAAGTCCTATTTCAAAATTCGTTTCAAAAACGCCCTATCTCAGCTGCCGATTCAAAAACGCCCTATATCAGCATATTTTCAATACATTTTGAAGTGCGATAGGGCATTTTTGAACCGAATTTTGAGATAAGGTGTTTTTCAATAAAATCCTGAAATAGGGCGTTCTTGAAAAGTTTTTTGAGATAGAACGTTTTCGAACTGGCAGCCGAGATAGGTCGATCTTCCACTCAGCCATCGATATGTAATAAATATTTGTATATATTTACTTACTGTTTCCATTTTTAACCTTTTTAACAAAAGTACTTAAATTTTAATACGTGTTTATTTTTCATCAGCTGCTTCCAATCAGCTGTTTATTTTACTAGCAAAAGTTGCTAGTAAAAATTTATCCAGTAAAAAATCCAGTAAAACTTGCAAGTTCAGCTGTCCTTTTTTCTCTCTCAATTCTCTCTCTTTTACTGGTTTCTTGCAAGTTTTTGTGTACGAAAACGACATCCAGTAAAAACCAGTGATTTTTGAAAGGATCAGTGTGTTTGTCTTCCGTTAGGTGGGACAGGGATTGAGAGTAGAGATGGGCATGGGACTAAATATTAAGTCCCGATCCCGCCCATCCCGAAATTAAATTTTTAACTTCCGAACCCGCTCATCCCGACGTTTTTCAGAATTGTACAGCGGGCCCGGGGGACACGAAATCTATCTCTAAAAAAAATTCACATGTCTTTCAAACTAAATTTAAATAAAAAATTTTATGAAAGATCTGGCATCCTCCAATTATTTAGTTTTGCTTTGCTGTTCGTTTTCGTCTCAATAAAACATAAAAAGTACATATTTTTTACCAATTTTTTTTAGGAAGATTTCCTGAATTTGCGAAGGTTGTGGTTTTATCGGGAGTATCGGGAAAGGATCTAGATCCCTTTCCGTCCGTAAAATTTTTACTAACCTTCCCGTTACGGCCCATCTTGAAATCAGCACCGTGGGTCCCGATATTCCGTGCCGTTCTCTAATTGAGAACTATCCTTAAAATGTATGGTCAGGTTTTCTTCATCTTTAGAACACATAAAACAACATAAAATTTGGTGCGACTCGATATCACAATTATGTGATGCAAAAATATTGGGCTTTAGGCCCAATCTTGACAAAAACCCGTTAGAGAAGGAAATATTATATTTTGTTTTACACCTTCGAGGTACTTGACCTCCACCGATTCTGATGAAAAGAAAGAGGAGTTTATGCAGTTGTTGGCAATTTAGTTTTAACCTTCCAAGGGGCTCTCAGGCCAATATAATCAAAAAACGTATTTACAGTCTGAATTGGTATTTGTTTAACATAATAGTCAGTGGAGAACCGTTAGGCATCTCATCCAAGTATATGTACATACAAATACATACATACATAAGTATATTTTTAAAAAATTAAAATTGAGGTTCCTTTCTCGGTATAATTACGAAAGCTACTAAGAAATTTGGTTTTAAGCTTTCCTATAAATTCGCTATAAATTTTGGTGGTGGACTTCAAAATCGTCATTCGCATAAAGGAGTCAATATTGCTGATAAGCAAAACTCAAAAGTGTATGAAAAAATGTCGAATTTCGACAACTGGGCGATACTAGTATTTTATAAATGAGGCCATAAGAGTTTTGGGGGAGAGTTACAACACAAAAATACATTTAAGGCGCAGCGAAGCACGCCGGGTAATTGCTAGTTGATAATAAATCCCAACTAGCGTATTAGAGATGATAAAATATGACTTCCACTTCCATAGACATATTTCTAAAATACTAGAGAAGACACCGATTAGAATGAGTGGAGCGTGAGCTTTCGAGTAGTTTTCAGCGAAAACTGGTTTTCGTTTGAGAGGTTTTGCATGGACAAAAACACAAGTTTTAGGTCGAAAACCAGTTATAGCAACGAAAACATGTTTTCGATGTCGGTCCGAACATGGTATTAGAGACTTAAAAATGTTTAGTTCGTCTCATCGTACAGGCTCATAACTAACGTAACTCTTCTTCTTACCATTTTTCCTGGCAGGCTGCAGGTGTGTTTTTGGTTAGTGTATTGATGTTTTTATACCCGAGCGCACTTGTGCACAAGGGTATATTAATTTTGTTCACATAACGGTTGTTTGTAACAGCCAAAACGAATCGAGATAGATATAGATAAATGTATCCATAAATGCTCAGAATGAATAGAGAAGTCGATTAAGCCATATCTGTCTGTCCGTCCGTCCGTGTACACGATAACTCGAGCAAAAAATGAGATATGTCAACGAAATTTGGTATGCAGGTTTCCAATTATCCAAGGTAGCTTGGTATTGAAAATGGGCGAAATCGGACTGTAACCACGCCCACTTCCCATATAA
>NW_016157146.1:74132-74367 GCF_001687245.7 Rhagoletis zephyria | reverse complement strand
AAAAATAAGAATATTATACATTTTTGGAAAATGGGCGTAGCCACGCCCACTTATGGTTACATGTGTATATCTTGGTAACCGCTGCACCAATTTCTGCCAAACTTGGCCCAGTTGTTGGCCTTGGTACAGCATACTAAATGGCGGAAAATTTAAAAAATCTGACAATAACCACACCCATATCCCATATAACGGTAATTTTCGGAAATACGAAAACTGCGATATTTTAGTAACTACT
>NW_016157146.1:73987-74122 GCF_001687245.7 Rhagoletis zephyria | reverse complement strand
ACGCTTGCCACACAAAAGTAAAACGTTGAAAATTATTGAAATCGGACTAAAATTCGGTGAAAAAACATATATTTAATACTTGCGCCGGGTATTTAATGTTCGGCTCCGCCCGAACTTAGACTTTCTTACTTGTTT
>NW_016157146.1:44238-72764 GCF_001687245.7 Rhagoletis zephyria | reverse complement strand
GCAAGAGCAACTGTTAGCAAAAACCAAAACCTTGGTTGAAATATCTAATATATCTGGCTCATGAACCAAAACCAAACCAAAATTTAAAGTTGGGTACTAGTTTTAAAGGTTGCACCGATTCGAGAAATTAATGCGCTGATGAGAAAACGAAAACTCGTATATCGAGACGATAACGTGGCCGGTAAACTAAAGGTTAGATGAGAAAACGGCCCTTAAAATTGTAGTTATGCCAATCGAATAGACTCGGAACTGGTGACTGGTGGAGCCCATTCATTCGATCAACCCTATATATGTAGTTTAATTTCTTTCTTTTTTTATAAAAAGTCGTAAGAAAAAATACACCTGAAAAAGACATGTACTTATCTCCCAAAGCTGACAATGCAAATATGGATAAAATTTTTAAAACTAATTAATAAAATTAAAGTAAAATAATTACAAAGTTAACAATGAAATACATTTTTCGCAAATCTATAAAGAACCCTTTTATTTATCAAAAAACCTGTGCGACAGTTATTATTTAAATTAAGTGTGATAGTAAAAATGTGTAAGCATGGTAGTAGCCAGGTAGGTGCAGGCGCTCGGGTATAAAAATCAGAAAATCATTAAAGTAATAACAAGGCTTAAATGGCAGTCTGGATTTTTTTGTGTAATTTATACCATGTTCTGGCCGACATCGAAAACATGTTTTCGTTGCTAAAACTGGTTTTCGACCTAAAACTTGTGTTTTCGTCAATGTAAAATATGTCAAACGAAAACAAGTTTTCGCTGAAAACCACTTGAAAACTCACGTTCCACTCATTCCAATCGGTGTCTGCACTAGATTTTTTCGATTATTTATCGAAGTGGAAGCCATATTTTATCATCTTTAATACGCCATTTCGGATTTATTGTTAATTGGCTGACAAAAATAAAATAAGCATGGAAGTAAAAGGTTGTTAATGAAAAGAAATTGAAGGAAAAGTATTTTGGTTTTGTATTTGTGCAGCAAAACTGTAAACAAAGGATGTAAGAAATGTCAACGAAAACACCAACAGTCGGTGTGAACAGCCTTCAGCCCACAATCCCAAAACTCGTTTTCAAGGTGTTTTCGTTGTCGGTCAGAACATTGTATTAGTTATTTATTTTTAACATTTGTTGTTGCTTTGAAAAAGATGTCTTTGTTTGTACCTAATTAATGAATATGATCTCAAATATGTCGCGCGCTCAATAATATAACGAAGTATTTTAAAATTTCAATTTGTGGAAAAACGCAATCAAAGTTTTATAAATTCATACATACCTTGTTTATACCAATGTATGAACCAGAGTTGGGCAAAATTCACTCGAATGACGAATAACAAATGATTAAATTGTTTTTCTCGTTATTCGTAAATAATAAATAATTTTGTTTATTCAAAGAAAATTATTCGAATGACGAATAAATTATTTTATTGGTTAATCAAATAATTAATGAAGATAAAACAAGTATCTGTATACATATGTATATATAAATATGTATATAAAAATATGTATAAAAATAGCCGTTTTCGTTGTTCAGAATTAACGTAAACCCCTGGATAGATTTCAGTCAAATTTTCTGACGTAATATCCTCCGTACAAGTCCTACTATAGGCCACTAGAAAACTCGCTACGTGGCTCTGGAGCCGAGTTATTTATAAAAGTCGAGGGTTTTATGAACCGACTTCGTTCAAATACAAAATGTGTTCTACCTGCATGACAAAAAATACGTTTGTAAAAATGGACCCGCTATGTGGCGCTGCAGTTCAGTTATTTAGAAAATCCGTATTTCTTGTACAATCAGGCTGCAATTCATAATGGCGCTACAGTCGAAATATTTAGAAACTCCATATGTCTGGACTACTTTGTCCCTATGTTTATGTTATACGAATCTACGATACCTCACGTCCTCATACACCCTAAATGCGATCTTGCATCTACGTCAGCTTGATGAAATCCCAATTTGCCAAACGCCTTCGTAGCGACGTCGTTTGCGACTCGTTCTGCTGAACAATCTGTGCTTTTCATCCGACGCCCAGTTCACCGGCGGACCGCAAAAACGATTTTTTAACAAAAACCATACAATTCCAATTTAAAATCGTGTGCAATATTAAAAAAAAACAAATCCGCAAGCATTCCAAATGTGTGAGACGGGTTCCGCTGTCTTTCGAGCGCTTTCTCCTTCTTCTTCGTCTTTGGCGCTGTAACCGCTTAAGCAATTTTTGCCGAGTTCAACAAACCACGCCAGTCGTTTCTTTTCTGTGCTTACTGACGCCAATTGGAAATTCCAAGCGAAGCCAAGTCCTTCTCCACCTGGTCTTTCCATCGTAGTGGGGGCCTCCCTCTTCGGCTGCTACCACCAGCGGGGTCCGAGTTGAATACTTTCAGAGCTGGAGCGTCGTGTCCATTCGAACGACATTGCCAAGCCAGCGGAGCCGCTGTATTTTAATTCGCTGCACTATGCCCATGTCGCTGTAAAACTCATACAGCTCATCGTTCCATCGTCTGCGGTACTCGCCTTCTCTCTACTTTCTCGAAATTATAACTGGCAACTGCGACGTGGGTGCCAAGGCGCGAATGTGCTGTTTGTTTGATGACAGGAGATAATTCGTCTTGTCCTCATTTACCATCAGACCCCTTCGATTCGCTTCATTATCCAGCTTGGGAAAAGGCAGAAAAGACTTCGCGGTTTTTGTTACCAATGATGTCGATGTCATTGGCATACGCCAGCAATTGCACGCTCTTGTAGTAAGTTGTTCCTGAGCGGTTCAGTTCTGCAGCTCTTATTATCTTCTCCAACATCAGACTAAAGAAGTCACATGAAAGGGAGTCGCCCTGTCTGAAACCCCGTTCGGGGGCGAACGGGTCGGAGAGGTCTTTCCCAATTCCGACGGAGCTGGTGGTATTGTTCAACGTCATTAAACACAGCCGAATCAGTGTAACAACCACCAATTGATTTCATTAAAAAATTTAAAATTACGAATATAGTAAAAACACGATGCGTAAAACCAAAGGCAAAACGCAGCTGGAATACGAGAAATATTTGAAGAAAGAGTGTAGAAATGAACCAGAACTTGCAAAACATGTTTTGTTTCCACAAACATAAAGCGAACAACATTAAATTGAAGAAACAGTCCACGTCCAAAAACCCCGGAGGAACACTGAAAGAATTCTGTGTTTTAAATTAGCATATTTTGAACGAATTCGGAATGTCTAAGGTGGACAAGAAACCAACCTTTCTGTAAGGAAACAATTATAGAAAAGGAATTTTCTTACACTGTATTCATGTCTCCGCCAGCAGTTTGTGACATCATTTAAAAGCAGCTAAGGAGAACGACGACACTATTTATTAGATGGCACATTGAAGCCAATGTTCCAAAATGCGGGTATAAACAATTATTGATTATTTAATATCGGAACCGAGGTCATGTAAGCTAATTGATTGGTTTTCACACACTTTTGAAACACAAATTATATCGTCGATGTTTCGCCCAATTGCAAAACCGCCTATCTTACGGCACTCAAATGTTACAGGAGAGCGAAAAAACGGTTTATTCTTTGAAGGTATTGCCTTGATAGGCGGTATTTTCTCTAACTTTTATTTTACAAATCTGTTGTTTTAATAACGAATTAAAGATTTTCATGCATAAATTTCGATGCCTGGAGTTCAGGGTTACCAAATCTCTTTTTTGCCACAACGGCGATTTATACGGTTTTGCAACTGGTCGATGGGCAGTTTTGCAAAAACATCGACGATATGCTTTTTTACTGCAGACAAGTTGTTGCCAAAACACGGCATAAATCTGAGGCCGCGGCGTAGCGTGACGTGGTGTGCGCGCCGGTCGCGCGGTGTACGCGGGCCGCCGCGAAGCTTAGCAAATTTAATGCTAGAAAGAGCAATAATGTCAATGGATTTTGTTTCGCTTTTGAAAAGGTAATAATGTCATTGACTTTATTTCGCACCAGGGTGGGACCTCATTACCGTTGATCTTATTACCTGTCACTTGTAACCTATGCTTAGAAGACTGATCCCGCGGTAGTTGGCGCGAATGGGGGTGTCGCCTTTCTTGTGGGTTGGGCAGAGCACACTTAAATTCCAGTCGTCGGGCATGCTTTAATTTGACCATATTCTGCATAAGAGTTGGTGCATGCACCTTATAAACTCCTCGCCGCCGTACTTGAATAGCTCAGCTGACTGGCTGTCAGCTCCAGCAGCTTTGTTGTTTTTTAGCTGCGTTATTGCTATTCGTACCTCGTCATAGTCAGGCGGAGGAACATCGACTCCGTCATCATCGACTGCGCGCTAGGGTTCTTCTTCTCCACAACTTTCAGTGCTGCTGCAATTTAGTAGGGTGGAGAAATGTTCCCTCCATAATTTAAGTACGTTCGGAACATCGGTGACTAGGTCGCCATTGTTGTTCTTACAGGAGTACGCCCTGGTATTGACACCTTCCGTAAGTCGCCTAACTCTCTGGTAAAATTTTCGGACATTCTTCTTGTCGGCCAGCTTTTCAAGCTCTTCGCATTCACGTATTTCGGCCTCTCTCTTCTTATTGCGGAACATACGTCTCGCTTCCCTCCTCAGATCCCTATAGCGCGCGTTGCGCCCGATCGTAGCGTGGCCCTGTAGGCGGCATCTTTCTTCTCTGCAGCTTCCTGACACTCCTCATCGTACCAGTTGTTCTTTCGGACTCGCTGAAATCCGGCTACTTCTTCGGCGGCGGCATTTAATGAGCGGGAAATTTGGTTCAACCGCTCGCATATGCTCGCTTGTTGAAGAGTGCTCTCTGAGAGCAGGTGTGAGAGTCGAGTAGCGAATGAATTGGCCGTCTGTTGTGATTGCAGCTTTTCGACGTTAAGCTTTCCTTGCATATTTGGGCGCACATTTTTTGCAGCACAGAGGCGGGTCCGTATCTTGGCTGCAACAAGATAGTCGTCCGAGTCGATGTTTTGGCCTCGGAGTGTACGTACGTCCAAAACACTGGAAGCATGACTTCCGTCTATCACAACATGATCGATTTGGTTTCTCGTTTTTCGATCCGGCGAAAGCCACGTAGCTTGATGGATCTTCTTATGCTTGAACCTAGTACTGCATACTGCCATCCTTCTTTTCCGTCGGGGCATGGGCGCAGATGAGCGATATGTTGAAGGATCTTGCTTTAATGCGGATTATGGCTAGACGCTGGTCCACCGGAGTGAACGAAAGTACTCGGTGACGGAGTCTCTCTCCCACCACAAATTCAACACCGAATTTGCGCTCCTTTACATGGCAGCTGTAGTATAAGTCGCAAGGCCCCAGGTATTGCTTGCCTTGCCCCGTCGAACGCACTTCTTGGATGGCGATGATGCCAGCTTTTGCTCTTACGAGGACATCAACCAGCCGGGCAGAGGCACCTTCCACATTAAGGGTCCGGACATTCCAGGTGCATGCCCTCAAATCGTAGTCCTTTAAACGTTTGCCATGGTCATCATCATAAAGGGGGTCTCATCCGAGGAATTGCTTCGCTTCTTCACTGGAAGGGGTTTTTACGTGGCGGGTCCCAAATCCAGCGCACAACCCATTGCATGGACGGGGTTGGTTTTGCAACCAAATACACGTTTATATAGCGAGCCGCTTGCTCCAAGACAGACCCCCGCTTGCAGCCGAACCTACTGGCGAACAGGCGCTGCAGACTTCAGTGAGCCCTTAAACCGAATAAGTCGGAGTGGTCCCACCGAAGCTCCCCATCTTTCTGCCGTGACCCACTCGGATTGGTTGCCGCATCTCGCACATGGGCTGCTCACGTTGCCCAGAGTGCGTGAACGAGGACGCAAGAGTCGGTATTGAGTATAGCCGTGCAACTGTAACTGTATACCCAGCACAACGACTATACCCATTGGACTCAAAGCGCATATTCTACTTATCAAGCTTATTATATGCATAATGAAATCTCCAAAAACGTAAGTTTTGAGTTACATCTCCATTGTAGTAGTGAGTATATCAAGGATTTTAAGAAACTCAATTTAATATTGTATAAAATTCGGTTGTTAACAGTTGCAATATAAATGTTTGAATAATAAAATTTTCTCTTTGAAGTTTGACCTACAAAATCACTTAAATATAAAATTTCTAAAATTTCAAAGTTGAAATTAACACAGTACAATAAAAAACAGTCACACAAATACAACCCCTACAATACTCCCCCTTCTAGAGAATTAATGTTATATAAATTAAAAGTAACTAGTTTCTTATTAGATGTTGTGTTATTCATTATACTAGTGTTTGTTTCTGGTATTAGTTCTGTTTCAATGATTGCTGGTTTTAGTCTGTCTATCGGAATTGTTTTAACCTCATTATCTACTTCAAGTTGTAAATATTTTTTGTTTTTTTCAAAAACCTTATAAGGTCCTTCATATGGTTGTTGCAATGATCTTTTATTAATAAAACGCATAAAAACAAATTTACAGTATCCAAATCCTTTGGTATATATACGCCAGTATCAGAATTTTGATTATGCTCTAAACTGGATTTACAATTTTTAAAATGTTCCCGTAAATTGCCTAAAACTTCAGTTGGGGAAAAATTTTCTTCAGATGGAACCACAAGTTCACCGGTTAGGCGTAAATTTTGCCCAAAAACCATCTCAGATGGTGTGGCTGAAATACTTTCTTTATACATCGATCTTAAACCCAGAAGTATCATCGGCAGCTCATCATACCAATTGTTGGTTCAATTTCCAGCCATTATCGTAGCATTTAACTGCCTGTGAAACCGTTCTACCATACCATTCCCTTGAGGATGATATGCAGAAGTTGTA
Source organism: Rhagoletis zephyria (assembly GCF_001687245.7). Classification (NCBI taxonomy): domain Eukaryota; kingdom Metazoa; phylum Arthropoda; class Insecta; order Diptera; family Tephritidae; genus Rhagoletis; species Rhagoletis zephyria. The sequence continues at coordinate 65,970 of NW_016157146.1, read as the reverse complement.
ACGTGATGACTACTAAGCAATTTTGTTAGTTCCGAAAACAATTTTGACATAAACTGAGTACCCTGATCTGTAGTGATTTTTAACGGTACCCCAAAACGTGAAACATATTCTCTAAAAAATTTATTTGCAACCACTGCCGCTGAAATGTCCTTTAATGCATATGCCTCGGGCCAACGCGTGAACCTGTCAACTATTGTAAAAATGTAACGATGTCCTTTCGATACAGGAAGAGGTCCAACAATATCTAAATGAATATGATCAAATCTACTTTTGGGAATCGGAATTTTAATTACTGGAGATTTTGTGTGACGATTAACCTTCGATTTTTGACAATTTATACATTCTTTTGACCAAATATTAATTTCTTTGTGCATTTTTGGCCAATAGTACTTTTTAATAATTAGACGACGTGTAGCTTTTGTACCAGCGTGTGTAATGTCATGTAACATATTAAACACTGTCTTGCGTAAACAATTTGGAACAAATGGACTAGGATTCTCACCTGTCATTTCACACCAAATATTAAAATTTAAAAGTGGAATTTGAATTAATTTAAGGTTATGTGATGTGTCTCCAGATTTTAATGTGTTTAGTTCCTCGTCCTGTTCTTGTTCATTTTGTAAAACTTTGAAATTCAGTTCTGTACCCTTAATTGCATCAACTTCGAAAGCTCGAGATAATGTGTCAGCTATAATGTTCTCCTGTCCTTTAATATATCGTATGTCATTAGTAAATTGTGCAATGAATTCCATATGTCTAGTTTGTCTCGGACTACGTTCGGTTTTGAACTCAAAGCAAATACCAAAGGCTTGTGATCTGTAAAAACTGTAAATTGTCGTCCTTCTACCTTCGACACCACCAATTGCCGTATTAGATGCATCCACATTTAAAGAGAGTTTGGCATCTTTGTTAAAATGATTTAACAATATCGTAGACGCAAACTTTTCTTTAATACATTCAAAGGCTTTATTTGTTGTGTCATCCCAAATTAAGGACTTGTCACGTTTCTTAGTTGTTCGATTGATTAAATCGTAGATAACTGCCGTAAACTCAGCTAATTTTGGTACATATCGATGGTAATAATTAACCATGCCTACAAACTTCTGCGCCTGTTAAATAGATTTAGGACGTTCAAAACTACGAATAGCTATCACTTTTTCATCAGAGGGTCTAATTCCCGCCCCAGAAATATTATGTCCTAAAAAGTCATTACTTGTAACACCAAAAGTACATTTACTTGGTTTGATATTTAACCCGTACTCTGTTAGTATACGGAGATCTTTAAAATGCTGTTCTTCATTTTCAGCTGCAACCAATAGATCATCATTATATGTAAAAACAAAATCTAAACCACTAACTACTTCATTAATAAATCTTTGAAGTTTGCGCTGAATTTCTTAGTCCGAAAGGCATTCGTATAAATTCAAACATACCGAAAGGTGTCGTTATTGCAGTTTTATAGATATCCTCTTCTGCCATTGGAATTTGGTGGTAGGCCCTTACNTATTTGAATTAATTGAAGGTTATGTGATTTCTCTCCAGATTTGAATGTGTTTAGTTCCTCGTCCTGTTCTTGTTCATTTTGTAAAACTTTAAAATTCAGTTCTGTACCTTTAATTGCATCAACTTCGAAAGCTCGAGATAATGTGTCAGCTATAATGTTTTCCTGTCCTTTAATATATCGTATGTCATTAGTAAATTGTGCAATGAATTCCATATGTCTAGTTTGTCTCGGACTACGTTCGGTTTTTGAACTCAAAGCATATATCAAAGGCTTGTGATCCGTAAAAACTGTAAATTGTCGTCCTTCTAAAAGATAGCGAAAATGTTTAATGTTCAAATAAATAGCTAGCAACTCCCTGTCAAATGCACTGTACTTAACTTCGGATGGAGAAAGTTTCTTAGAAAAGAAAGCTAGTGGCTCTGATTTGTTATCAAACGTTTGATGTATGACACCACCAATTGCCGTATTAGATGCATCCACATTTAAAGAGAGTTTGGCATCTTTGTTAAAATGATTTAACAATATCGTAGACGCAAACTTTTCTTTAGCACATTCAAAGGCTTTATTTGTTGTGTCATCCCAAATTAAGGACTTGTCAGGTTTCTTAGTTGTTCGATTGATTAAATCGTAGATAACTGCCGTAAACTCAGCTAATTTTGGTACATATCGATGGTAGTAGTTAACCATGCCTACAAACTTCTGCGCCTGTTAAATAGATTTAGGACGTTCAAAACTACGAATAGCTATCACTTTTTCATCAGAGGGTCTAATTCCCGCCCCAGAAATATTATGTCCTAAAAAGTCATTACTTGTAACACCAAAAGTACATTTACTTGGTTTGATATTTAACCCGTACTCTGTTAGACGTTGGAAAAGTATACGGAGATCTTTAAAATGCTGTTCTTCATTTTCACTTGCAACCAATAGATCATCAATATATGTAAAAACAAAATCTAAACCACTAACTACTTCATTAATAAATCTTTGAAAAGTTTGCGCTGAATTTCTTAGTCCGAAAGGCATTCGTATAAATTCAAACATACCGAAAGGTGTCGTTATTGCAGTTTTATAGATATCCTCTTCTGCCATTGGAATTTGGTGGTAGGCCCTTACCAANTAGGATTTCACCAAATCTAATTTCGAAAATATATACTTATTTCTGAGATTCATATTGAAATCTTGAATATGAGGTAAAGGATAACGGTCCGGTACAGTCACAACATTNAAATCTAATTTCGAAAATATATACTTATTTCTGAGATTCATATTGAAATCTTGAATATGAGGTAAAGGGTAACGGTCCGGTACAGTTACAACATTAAGTCTCCGAAAATCACCACAAGGACGACAGTCAATCAGTTCTTTTTTAGGTACTAGATGCAGTGGAGACGCTACACAAGAATTTGAAGGTCTACAAATCCCTGTCCTCAGGGATTAAATTTAAATTTAAAATCTTTTTAACATATGTTGAAATCGTTGAACCATTGGCTGCAGTAAGTATTATATCTGAAGAACGTTTTGTATGAGGGAATTTTTTTACCGGAAGTATAGAAATTTCTGCTCCACTATCAATCAAAAAATTTAGTTTGTTTGNCAACGGATGACTCTAGTTTAACGATTTTTGTTTTTAGAAAAAGCGCAAGGCTGTTGACATTTCTGAGCCTTATCACCAAATTTTTAATGGTATCTACATAACCAATTTTGACTATCACGAGATTTTGATCTGATTGGTTGGTTGTAGTGCTACCTAAGCTATCGCTCAGGAATCAATTAGAGCTTAAAAGCGCCATTTTGGTGCACTTCTCGTGGACAATTATATTTTATTATACCGTAGCCTACCTGTCAGAACATTCCAGCGGTTCAGTCAAACCATTTAGAACCGCTTATGAATTTGTATAAGTCACCTAATGTAGCACTAGATAGATCCGATAACTGCTCCACTATGTGTCTCCCGAAAGATTTATGTCTTAAGTAAGCCAGGCCTGGGCATTCACACAGCTACAAGCATGTTTGCTACAATTCTAAATACTTCTACCCTCGACCTACTTAGCAGTTCTGCTGTTCTTTTCCTGCTAAATTCAGGCTAAAGCTCTCGTGCTATCTTGCAAGACTGAATCTCTGACCACCACCTTGCCAGTTTCAGAAGGTGCAAGTGGATTTCTGTTTGTATTTGTCTCAGGGGATAACCCAGTATCACCGCTACAGATTCATCCAAACAAGCTCCCGCCTTGGCCAGTTCGTCTGCTCTCTCGTTGCCTTCTATGTCCCTATGGCCGGGAACCCAGACAAGAGAGATGGACATTGACTGAGACGCTGAGCGTAACTCCATCTTGCATTCCTTGACTAGCTTGGACTTGGTTACAGTGGATGATATAGCCAGGAGTGCTGCCTGGCTATATGAGTAAATAACCGCTATTTCTTTCCTGGTACCGCTATTCCTTAGTATTCTACAGGCTTCACAAATGCCCAGAACTTAAGCCTGAAATATTCTAGCATGGTTTTGCAGGCGGAGGGTCCTATTGACACCAAGCTCCTCGGAATATACCCCTGTCCCTACACCGCAGTCCATCTTGGTCCCGTCAGTGTAGATACAGATGGCTTCCCTATCGGCAGCTTGACCCTTCCCTTCTGGATGGAAACCGCACTTGTACATTCAAGCCAAAATCGAGGGTTGATACCATATAGTCCGTGGTTTTATTTCCTATCGAAGTAAGGCCTAAGATTGAGCTATGCCCAAAGGTTCTCGATCCCCACAGCCCTGACTCTCTGAGTGTTAATGCTGAGTACATCGCGGCTTCCTTTAGGCATAGGTCAATGGGCATCATATTGGGGATTACAGTCAGTGCTTCTGAAGGGCAGGATTTCAGTGCCCCAGTTGTCCCCGAGCATGCCGCTCTTTGTAAGCTATTTAGTTTGCTGACATTGTATTGTTTGTCTAAGGCTGGCCACCATGCTAGGGGGCCGTAGGTTAAGATCGGCCTTATGATAGCGGTGTACATCCACATCACAAGTTTCGGTTTTAAACCCCAGTTTCTATTGAAGATCCGTTTACAAGTATAATAAGCGATGTACGCCCTCTCTTTACGTTTCTCAACGTTAAGTTTCCAGTTTAGTTTGGTATCTAGAATTACTCCCAGATATTTTGCGTTGGACGATAGGGGGATTGTCTTGCCGCCTATGGATGGATGTCTAAATTGGGGTATCTTATACTTATTAGTAAACAGTAACAACTCAGTTTTGTCTGGATTTACGTTAAGGCCACTGCCTTTAGCCCACGTGTGTAGTCTACCCAGCGCTTTTCCTAGAATTTCACTTACAGTAGAGAGAAAAATTCCTGTGACTGCTATCACTACATCGTCAGCATACGCCAGTACTTTAACTCCACCTCTGTGGAGTTCTAGCAGCATGCTGTTTAGTGCTACAACCCACAACAGTGGGGAGAGTACACCACCCTGGGGAGTACCTCTACGCACATATCTAGTTATAAGACTATCTCCGCTTTTCGCCTGAATAATTCTGCTTTCTAGCATGGAGCGTTTCCAGCCAACCACAGCGCCGTCAACACCAACCCCCATGAGTGATTGGATGATGTTGTCAACTTCAATGTTGTTGAAGGCCCCCTCGATTTCCAGGAAAGCGGCTAAAGTGTATTGCTTGAAGCGCAGTGATTTTTCTATGAGCCCCACCACTTCATGCAAAGCTGACTCCGTCGATTTCCCTTTGATGTAAGCATGTTGTGCTGTTGATAGGGATTCTTCCCCCAAGAACTATCTTATTAATATATCTATTAGCCTTTTCAGTGCTTTAAGAAAAAGGAAGTTAGGCTTAGAGGTCTAAAGTCTTTCGCTGTTTCTTGGTTCGTCCTACCGGGCTTAGGGATGAACACTACTTTGACACGTCTCCAGCTCTGGGGGACATAGTTCATACTAATACAAGCTCTATAGAGGGTTTCAAGTAGCGGTGCTATGTGCTCCTTTACATTCTGTAACATAGCCGGTATTATACCATCTGGGCCTGGAGATTTTAAGGGAGAGAAACTATTTATTGCATAGATGATCTTTTCTTTGCTTATTATTATTTCAAGTTCTCTATTTGGTATGTATGTGTGTTCTTTTCCATCTGATGCTGCTGCATTCTGTTCACAGCCTGGAAAATGGAATTGAACTAGTGCTTCTAAAGACTCATCCGTGGAGTTTGTCCATACATCATTTATATTTTTAATAAATGAGGGTTTCGTGTACTCCTTTGAGAGGATCTTACTTAGCCTAGCTGAGTGTCTTACATTTTCTATCGAGGAACAGTAGGTTTGCCAGGACTTGGCCTTTGCTATCCTTAGTTCCTTTTTAAATGATTTTAACGCACTTTTGTAGGGCACCCAATACTTGGACCTAAAGCGCTCGTTAAAAAAGTTTTCTAACGCTATTTCTAAGAGTTCTAAGCTCCCCATTCCACCATGGCGGGGATTTCTTTTTCATGACACTCAGTGTGGTTGATCTTTCATAGGCTTTGTTCATCGCCCCCTCTAAGTAGCTTACGTTTCGTTCTATCTCATCTATTGAGGTAATATTTTCTACCAGATTAACTTTAGTTCGTTTTCGCATCAAAACTCTATTGCATTTCTCCCAATTGGTTCTACGGCCTCTGCTAGGGCCTCTGCTAGGGCCTCCGAGGATTCGGAGCAAATAGCTAGGAGAATTGGCTTGTTTGTGGGCTTTCTCGGCTCTTCACCTTTGATGAGCTCCCACTCGTCTATTGCTGGTATGTTTTTATTATGCACCTTTACACACCACAGCAACTTTTCGCCAGGTTCGGCTATCGGAGGTAACCAAATGCGCGCACGGGGCCTCCTAGTGATGTCCTTGGCTGGTATGAGCTTGAGATTCAAGCCCTCGAATGCGTCGCTAATCTTTGCTACACACCCAGCGCGGAAGTCCAAGGAGAACTGGACCGCGCATTTGATGACCCGGTATCCCCTCAGGGATTCCGATGAGTCAAACTCTGGATAAGGNAGGGTTTCGTGTACTCCTTTGAGAGGATCTTACTTAGCCTAGCTGAGTGTCTTACATTTTCTATCGAGGAACAGTAGGTTTGCCAGGACTTGGCCTTTGCTATCCTTAGTTCCTTTTTAAATGATTTTAACGCACTTTTGTAGGGCACCCAATACTTGGACCTAAAGCGCTCGTTAAAAAAGTTTTCTAACGCTATTTCTAAGAGTTCTAAGCTCCCCATTCCACCATGGCGGGGATTTCTTTTTCATGACACTCAGTGTGGTTGATCTTTCATAGGCTTTGTTCATCGCCCCCTCTAAGTAGCTTACGTTTCGTTCTATCTCATCTATTGAGGTAATATTTTCTACCAGATTAACTTTAGTTCGTTTTCGCATCAAAACTCTATTGCATTTCTCCCAATTGGTTCTACGGCCTCTGCTAGGGCCTCTGCTAGGGCCTCCGAGGATTCGGAGCAAATAGCTAGGAGAATTGGCTTGTTTGTGGGCTTTCTCGGCTCTTCACCTTTGATGAGCTCCCACTCGTCTATTGCTGGTATGTTTTTATTATGCACCTTTACACACCACAGCAACTTTTCGCCAGGTTCGGCTATCGGAGGTAACCAAATGCGCGCACGGGGCCTCCTAGTGATGTCCTTGGCTGGTATGAGCTTGAGATTCAAGCCCTCGAATGCGTCGCTAATCTTTGCTACACACCCAGCGCGGAAGTCCAAGGAGAACTGGACCGCGCATTTGATGACCCGGTATCCCCTCAGGGATTCCGATGAGTCAAACTCTGGATAAGGACCTTCGGGGCTGTCGAGGATGTAGTCCATTACGAGACTCGACAGCCTCACATCGATCTCCACCCACTTTGCTGCACTGCTAGCGGCGTTCTGCTACCTTCATCAATAATTGAAGTCTGAAGATGGTCTCTTGCAACGTCGCTGAAGTAGCGATGCTTGGTGGATGTTGCGGACTCCGCTACATCCCCCTGCTTCAATCTTTTGCGGTCAGCTCCATTGCCACTCTCGTATTGAGACCTATTCCTTTTTTGGGTTTCGCTAGATCCCATGGTGGCAGTACGTTCTGTTTGGAATTTCTCATACTCTTCCACCAAGGCCATATATCTAAGCTTATCTTCCTCATCGCGCTCGTCTACACGTCCGGCTGCTGCATTTCTCTCGATCTTGTCGAACATGTACAGAGCCTTCTGTACCGTTGCTTCATGAACGCGTTTGAGGGTTTCCTATGCTTTTGCAGCTGGGTACTGCTGGTACCGGCCGCGTGCTTGCTACAGGCTGGTTTTTCTTCCGGTGTACTATGGCTGGCACTACCGGTACTAAAATTTTCTAATTGCAAAACGGCGGTACTATGGCTGGCACCTTCCGTTTTGCTGCTGATTCCCGCTTTTCGCTCGTCCGCAGAGCCGGTATGCATGGAGAAGGCACTTCTACAACCGACTTTGCCCGGGCATCGGAGGGGACCGTTCGCGGCCAGCCACATTTTATTACCCGCTGGCCATTCATCCATCGGCACGGTGGCCTTCACACCTTGGCTTGGGTAGTGTTGGTGCGGTAATCCCCCCATTGCTCTCCTCAGCGGCTCAAAGCAACGTTTCATCTTGAAGTGTCAAGAAGTGCTGCAGAAGGATGCAATACTGGGCTTCCCTCTTAGTTCATGTTGCCATGGTGCACTCCACACTGTGAGGTATACCATGACATCATTTAAGCTTCCCCGCCACGGCAAGACGACCAACGTTTTGATCTACTTCTGTATGGACTTCTAAAACAATTCCTATTAAATGATCTATATCTAGAATTTGTATTAATTCGTTGCTTAATAGAATATTAACTCTGTTGATAATTTACAAAGTGTCAATTTTAAGTTAGGTGTGTCTAGTGTATATTATAGTAAACTCTAAGATGAAAATTTATGGCCAGTAGGAATTAATGTTCGTGCATTTCGCTTTTTTTCAAAATGAATAGGCTTAATTCCAAAAATGCAACCATAAGTGATCTTTTTTCTTCTAATACGTTAAATAAATTAAATGTTTATTATCAAAATATGTCAGGTATGCGCACTAAAACTAAAGATGTGTTTTTAGCTACGTCCCGCTGTGAGTTTGATGTTTATGTACTTGCCGAAACCTGGCTCAACAAGGATTTTTTCGATACGAAATTTTTTGATCACAATTTATTTGAAACCTATCGCAAAGATCGTGACCCATTTAAAACGGGCCTGTGCAGAGGGGGAGGTGTTTTGATTGCTATAAAACGCTCATTACGCTCTTCAGTTGTGCAACTGATGAATAACGATTCTCTACTCGGCCAATTGTGCGTGTGTATTTACGGCAACTTTGGTAAAATTTTCTTTTGTGTTTCGTATATCCCGCCAAGTAGTGTTGAATCTTTATATGATGCTCATGTACAAAATATTTTAAGTATCTATGAAAATAATGAGGATAGTCATTTTTGCATACTCGGTGATTTTAACCTTAACAAAATTGTTTGGTCTGATTTGCTTAATATCATTCGTATGAAATTAATTTACTAGATAGCCTCTTTGGAGTCAACCTCATTCAAATAAACTCGCTGTTTAATAAGTTAAACAATATCTTAGATCTCGTCTTTGTTGATGAAAATCTAGGTTTTCACTTAAGAGAATGCGAATTCCCACTTGGTAATTCCGATATACATCATGTCCCACTTTCGATATCTTTAGAATTTTTAAACTTTAGTCCAGTTTCTCTCGATGAAGCGCGAACCTTTGATTTTAGAGGTGCCAATTTTGATGACCTAAACACCAGAATTTTGGAAATTGACTGGAATCTGCTTTTTATTTCGAAAAATAGCTCTCAGTGCTTTGATATTTTTCTAACTAATATTTTCGAATTATTTCGTAAGAGTTTTTCTCTTCGGGGCGCTAGAATTCATAAACTACCCTGGTACACCAAGGACCTAAAGAAATTGAAGAATCAAAGGAACAAGTACTTTAATCTGTCCAAATCCAATTATGATTGTACCTTCCGAGAACAATATATTCACTTTTCAACTCAATTTAATGCGCTTGATAAGCTTTTATACAACCAATATATTGCTCGATATGAAGTTGGATTAAAATCAAATCCGAAAGCGTTTTGGAATTACGTTCGTTCAAAGAAAGGTCGCACAAATATCGCTACTTGTGTGACATTTGATGGAACGCATTCCCAATGTTTATCGAACACCGTAAACCTATTTGCTGATTTTTTTAGGTCAAACTTCGTCCAGGATAGTACAATAGCCATAAACTCCAGTTGTCACGACTCTTCCCACGCTCTAGATTTTGGATCATTGTCTGTGTCTAAATTGGATGTTATCAATGGCATATCTTCTTTAAAGTCCTCAATGAAAAGTGATATAGATGGGCTCTCTTCATTTCTAGTTAAGAAATGCAGTGTTTCACTTTGTGTGCCCTTAAAATTTATATTTAATCTCTCCCTCGCTACCAGCGATTTTATTGACCGTTGGAAGGTTGCTTCTATTTCTCCGATTTTCAAATTTGGAAACAAAAATGATGTAAGAAACTACAGACCTATATCTTAACTCACCACTTGCTCAAAGCTTTTCGAAAAAGTGGTGAAAGATAAAATGTACTTCTTTGTTAAGGAATTAATTGATCCGCATCAACATGGCTTTGTCTGTGGCGTTCTACAGTCACCAACTTGGCTGAATTCTCCCAATTTTGCATTTCTTCATTTAAAACTTGTTATCGAGTAGATGTTGTATACACCGATTTTACAAAAGCTTTCGATACTGTTTCGCATAGTATATTGTTGTTAAAGCTGGAAAGGTTAGGTTTCCACTTAAAGTTCCTTCTTTGGTTAAGGTCTTACCTCACTAATCGAGTCTCATACGTCGAAATTAGTAATACTAAATCACATCCCTTTGTAGCCTCCTCAGGTGTGCCTCAGGGGGCATTCTTGGTCCGCTATTATTTGTGCTTTTTATTAACGACATTCGGGTCTGTTTTAACCATGCTAAATGTCTACTCTATGCAGAAGATTTGAAAATTTTCAGCAAAGTTACCTGCATGTCTGATATTTCTTTATTACAACGTGATCTTAATAATCTATCCGACTGGAGTACCAGAAACAAGTTATCGCTTAATATCAGTAAATGTTACCACATGACCTTCGCTAAAATTATAAATCCAATCCCCTCTGCTTATTCCATTTCTAATGCTCGTCTCTCCGCTGTAAATGAGTTCTCCGGTTTAGGTGTTGTTTTTGACTCAGGGTTCTCCTTTGTTAACCACATTAGTTTCATTATTCCTAAGGCCTACTCCAACTTGGGCTTTCTACGGCGCTATGCGCGGGACTTTAGGGATCCTTATACTAGGAAAACGCTTTATAATTCTCTAGTTAGGTCTAAGTTGGAGTATGCCTCAGTAATTTGGAATCCAATTTACTCTGTTTATTCCCAAAGGATCGAAAGAGTTCAACGTAGCTTTGTCCGTTTCGCTCTGCAATCTCTTCATTTTAATGGGCCCCTTCCATCTTATGAGGCCCGTTCTTTGTTAATAAATCTGAAATCTCTTGCCTCAAGACGTATAATTCACTCACTTATGTTTATCTATGATATTGTCTGTGGTCTCATCAATTGTCCTGAACTACTGGAGCAGATATGTTTTAATATTCCCCAAAGGGTATTGCGTTTTCACTTTCCGTTGCGTGTTAAAACTTTCAAATCGAATTATTTAAATTATGCCCCCATTACTAGGTCTCTTAATGAACTTAATAGAATTTTTAATAGCCTTGATCTTGATTTCGCCCATCCTAGATCTCTTTTTTATCTAAGCTGGAATCTAATTACCTTTAATTGTATCTTTATAAATTATTTCTAAGTCTTTTTGTACCTCTAGTCTGTAAGGTTTTGTAACCATAGACTTAAATAAATAAATATGAATAAATAAATAAATTTAAAAAAATTCAAAGGAAAGTTTTTGAAAATTTTCGCATATAAGATTTGTCGTTTTAACTAAATTCTGAATAATTGTGTCTTGTGATTTAGAATTTTGAAAACTATTCATAGCTGAAATTCGGTTTTATTAACCGCTTCCCAAATATTATCAGCTAGCTTCACCAATTCATTAACCTTTAACTGACGAGGTGAAATTTTGGGACATAGTTTATGACGTGGTGGTAAATTTTACCCCTCTTCATTTTACTAAAAAAAATTTAGTAAAGAATATTTTTTGATAATTATTTGTTTTTTAAAAATAAGCTACTATAGTTTTAATTACAAAAAATAAAGAAAACAAAAATTTTTTTATTCGTTTGAACAAAACAGGTACTTTATTTCACAAACCTTTTTTTTATATAAAAAAAACGACATATAAATAACTTATAAAAAAAATATGAATTAAAAAAAAAAAAAAAACTTAAAGGGCATTTTTTCACAGCCAAATGTATACATTTAAAGATATAAAAGAGATCATAAAAAAAAATAGTCAGGTGTAAAAACTGCAGGTCCACCTTTTNAGCATTTTCGCTTCAGTTTGTGCTGTTAGATCAAATTTTGCTTTCAATTTTGTATTTGTATGTTCTAAAATCATGTTCTCCATATCGCTATCAAAAATTCGCGACCAATATCCATATAAATCCTTTTCCGATTGCGGTTGTGTAGCAACTGGTAACCGCACAATATTATGAAGAGGAGTTTTTACGCAGCGTGTTGGTTCCAATGCTGACCACTTGAACCCGTTTTTTCCATAAAAGTAGTTTACAGCAGATTCACATACATTTCCATCAACAACTACTTCGTCTTCATCATTGCCAACAATTTCCTCAACAATCATTGTATCCGCTTCATCGTATTCACTGCATGCATCATCTTCTATACGTATTTCATCCTCCATGTCACTTTCTTCAATGCAGAAATCCGGATCGACAATTTCGTCGTCGACTTCGCTAACATCGTCATCGTCCTCAAAACATTCCTCAAGAAATTGAGGTATGACTGAATCACTGAGTTTTTTTGAATTCGACATGATCTGTTAACATAAATAGCATATCACGTAATTTAAAAAATTTGTAATATAACGTTTTTGAAATAAATAATTTTTTACCAACAAGAAAAAAGACGAGTGGTAAAAATAATTCCACGAAAATATTACGTTAATTTCGTTGTGGGGTAAATTTGATTCTACTAAATACTTACGCTAACGCTGACGTGGTGGTAAAATATTTTCAAAGAAAAATTTACGTAAATGCCGAGGAGTGGTAATTTTTAATTTTAATGTGAGTAACTCCGCTCGTGCTATGTCTAGCTCAGCCAAAACACAACTGAATAACAACGATCACAATATATGAAGATACCAAGAGAATTAAATTGATTGAGCGCAATGGAAGAGAGAATTTAAAAAAAATGTAAAGAGAGGGTAAAATTTACCACCACCTCGTTAGTTAAAGGTTAATATCATTTGTACTTGAACTAGCTAATATCGCACTAAGATTTTTGGGCAATTTTCTCAGCCAAAGTTTCTTTAAAATATCTTGACTAAAATTGGAACCTGCAAGCAGCATCCGCGACGGATAAAATTCAGAGGGTTTACGATCACCCATCTCTGAATCTGAGAAAATTGTATCAATTTTTTATTTTCACTTAAAGAATGCCTTTCAATTAAGACTTTCTTTAGTTCTGAAAACTTGTTGTTATGCGGAGGATTTTGAATGACATCTAAAATCGTAACTATGACTTCTTGCGGAAGCGCGTATTCATATTTTGAAGTTTCTTGTGTAATGTTTTTCTTGCTAAATTGCATTTCTGTATGTACACCCCAAGCTTCTGGACAACTTGTTCAAAACTGTGGAAGCTTGACTGACGTTGCATAAACCTCACTACTATTCTGACTATCATAAGGATTTGCTATTTCCTCTTGAAAAGAGTTGTTTTGCAAATTGATAAGCGAGTCATTTAAATTATCAGCCCGTGTAGATGTATGTGTGTCGTGTGGTGGTGAACGAAACATAATATAACTACAAATAGTCTCTATAAGGAGTATTTAAAATTTATATATTTATAAATATGTTTGTCAAAAATATTAGGTGAAAAGATACAGCTCACCACTGTGCTCTGAAACTGCTGATATTAGGTTCGTTCGCGTAGCTGTTAATTGTTCATGTTTAACCAAAACTTACAAGTTTTTGCGTTCGCGTACGCAAAAAACTTGCAAAGTAGGGGAAATTGAGAGAGCAAACTGACATTTCATTTTGAGGGGAAGCTGCTGGTTTCTGCTGGAAAAATTTTTGCCAACAGCAATTTGCCAACAAGAAAACAGCTGATCGAAAACAGCTGGTTGGCATTTACGCAAATCACAAAATTGAATTTGTTGGTTTGGAAGATAAAAATTACAAAATGCGACTAATTAAACTTGTAAGAAATAAGTAGTTATTTGTTTAATCAATAAACTGTGTCAGTATAACACTTTGCGATGACTTTTCGTACGTTTTAAATTTTACACATTTGTATGTAAACAAAAATTATATCAGCTGTTCGTCTAACTTGCAAGTTTCTGCAAATTTTCTGTTCGCGTACTATTTTGGATATTTCTCTCTTGTGAGAGAACAGATGACATTTCGCCGGAATTTGGCAGTTGGTTGGTTTCTGCTGGAGATTTTAAACGAACGCACCTATTATTAGCAAAGTCGACCTGATAGTTGCTGCGGCTACTGTGCCGGTTGCTGTTATTTGGTGTCGTTGTTGCTGCTGCTTATCGCAGGTATTGATAGCTGCTACTTGTTTTTGTTGTTGTTGCTGCAGCTTGTTTCCGTTGTTATTGTTGCCAGTAATGAACAGACGCAAAGAGCCAATTTACACGACGACTTTTCACTCTGCGTTTTTGGCACGTTCCCTTTTAAAAAAAGTCTTCGAAAATCCTCGTGCATTTACACGATGACTTTTTCTTTGCGGCGTTTCTTGCGTATTTTTGACATTTAAGCGTAAAATTTTCTTTGGTCAACTCTTTCGTTCTCATTTTTAAAGCGGAGCGGATCGCGAACTCAAAGCCAAAATACGAAAAAGTGAACTCGAAAAAAGCGAAACGTCAAAAAAACCCCTCGATTTCGCTCACCGTGCGTGCTTGCCTACCCCGCTGACTTCGTTACACTTTTTGCCTACAAGCTCGACACGCATGACTTTCCACCCAGGGTGAAAAGTCATCGTGTAAATTGGCTCAAAGTAGACAAGAGATTTTCTCTTGTCGACTCCACACGTTATGCAGCTGCTCTTATTTAAATGTATGCTGACAACAATGATATGTATACGTACGCGGTTGTATGAAGGATGCAGGTAACCACGACCAATTGCTGGGGAGCGATTTTTGCTATGTTCACGCTTGACGTTAACGCTGATGTGTGTACTGATTTCTGTTGATTTAGCTGATGAGCAGTGTTGCCATGTCTTCGGCATGAGAAAACGTCCCTCTTGGTCTGAAAAAATGTCATTTCCTACCCAAAAACGTCTTTTTCAAACGAATGTACAAAAAATTGTTCTTATTAAACTTTTATTGTATACAAAGGTACATATGTACGTACGGTATTTTAAAATGTCATTTCGACAGAGTACATTTAGAATTCATTCTAAACTGGTTTGAGATCGTTAATATAAAAATGATTTTATACATATACTTGTGATCAGCTGATTAAGCCATCAACATTTTGATCGATTTTAGCTGTTTTTCCTTTGTTTATTTAATGTTTATTATTTTCCCATAAAATCCACTTTGTGCAAAAATTATAAAAATTGCAAAGTTTCAGCTATATTTTCAACTTTTTATTCAGATTTTATTTTTTTATTTTTTTTTGAGTATGCAGTTTGATAGCCCATTAAATTTCAGGGCAATAATGTGCAAGTTTAAAGGGGCTACATAATCGCGTTGATTTTTAATAATTTTTATTTTGTAGACATTTAGTTAGGGGGTCGGTTGTCGAAAATGCTAAATTACGTTCTGCTAAGAAGGAGCATAGCAATATTTCAGCCTTTTTTTCGTTTATTACATTTCAATGAAATCTTAAAAAAGTCGCCTACTTTTTTCTGACCTTTCATGCTGCTACAGCTTTTTTGATGCTTTTGCGAGCGTGCGTGTTGCAATAGATCAGCTCTTCCTGATTTAGCTTTTAATGTGCAATTGCAAACATTACAATTAGTCTCGTAACATGAAGTGTTTACACAACCAGCCTTTGTCCAAGAATCCAAAAAAAAATGCGCGTACACTTGGTTTGCATCATATTTAAGTCATCTGTATCCAAGGAATAAATATCTTTTGAAGCAGCTGCTGCAAAGCACAAAGCATGTAAAGATTTATTAAGAAAATAATTCAAAACCAGTTCCACTTATAAGATTTAGTCACAGAGAAAAATTACTGTGAAGTTAAAAAACGTAATTTTTTACACAAAAAACGTCCAAACGTCCAAACGTCAACATGATACAAAAAACGTCCAAATGACGTTAAAAACGTCAACCTGGCAACGCTGTTGATGAGGTTTATTAGAGCTGCTTTTGCTACCACTGACGAGACTTCCGTCACTGCCGTTTGTTGTTTCTGTTTTAATTGTCTGTTGCGACGCGTTTTAGGTGAAACCGCTACTGCGGCTGTTGCTGCTATTGTGGTTGTTGTTATAGTTGGCTCCGTACCCGCAATTGTGGTGCTGTCGTCGTGCCTCTCCGTCAATGCAGAGAGCGATTAACTATTAACTGATTCGGCTATAGACTACACTTAACCGTTCTTTCGATCACACTAAACATGTCCTCGCAACTCTTGTGTCCTTTTGTGTTCTAGCCAATTTATTTAATTCTGTTACACTGTTTCTTAGTAGAACTATATTCACAACATGGAAAATGGTTACTGACCGAAAATGTCGTGAGCTTACGGCACTCTTAAAACTTTTTTTTTTTGCTTCCAACAACAGCTATTTCCGCTCCTGGCAGGATCGTCAAATGTAGTAGTGAGTATATCAAGGATTTTAGGAAATTCAATTTAATATTGTATAAAATTCGGTTGTTAACAGTTGCAAGAAAAATATTTGAATAATAAAATTTTCTCTTTGATGTTTGAACTACAAAATCACTTAAATATAAAATTTCTAAAATAACAAAGTTGAAATTAACACAGTACAATAAAAAACCGTATCACAAATACAAACCCTACATCTATATTATTAAACGTGCGATGTGACTATACATATATTTACTTTTTGGTAATTTTTAACGATAAATAGCACAAAAAATTTTAAAAGAATTTACTCCTATTTATGTTTGTACTGCTTTTTTCTATCGAAAATTGAAATGTACTCCTATCTTCGTTTCGGAATCTGGCAACCCTATCTGTAGTACTTATCAGATGAGTGCGTTATAGCGTTTTCATTCTCTGACGATAACGTTTCAAATGAGGAGAAACTCAGAATATCACAAACATTAAATTCCTTTCATACCAATTATGATGAAGAAGATGTTGACTGTTGTAAGCTCCCATAATTGAAAGTGGCTAACGTTTCTAGAAAATCAATTGCCTGATTTGATTACACTAAACACTAGCGTTTCAACAGTTTCAAGAAATGTTTACAAAAATTTCAGATTTGCGGCAAGATGATGAAGACTTTCAAAGTGGTAAGAGAATAATAAGTGCAGTAAGAGTTGTGAATGATACCGCAGAGTGTGATATAACACTGGTCCAAAAATATAATAAAGGCTTACCAAAAAAAAAAAGACGAACTGCAATGTTTATTACAAGTCGCAAAATATTATAATCGCAAACATCCATCATTTACGAAAAGGGTCCCCAATGAATGCAGAATATCATTATCGATAATATAGCACATTTAGTGGAAAAGTAAAATAAAAACAATATTTTTATTATCTACATAAATAAAAATTTTAAATTCTGTGG
Source organism: Rhagoletis zephyria (assembly GCF_001687245.7). Taxonomy (NCBI): domain Eukaryota; kingdom Metazoa; phylum Arthropoda; class Insecta; order Diptera; family Tephritidae; genus Rhagoletis; species Rhagoletis zephyria. Next base: position 48,553 of record NW_016157146.1, on the reverse strand, counting down.
CAATATGTACATACATACATATGTATATTTTACAAATGTCTTATTGTGATTTTGTTTCTTCCAAAAATGTTGCCCTCCCACGGTGCAAAATAATTTTGATGTTACACTCAACCCTGTAAAAGGGTTTGTTTTTACCTTATTTTCCTTGTCTAGCTCCCGCGTTTCATAATTTTGTCGTTTTAAGCAACCTTCTCCCCTGAAAAAGCTTCAAAGGGCAGAGAATGTGAATGTTTTTAGCCTTACAGGAGTATGACATTTAAGAAACGAGCACAAAATTTTCTCACGTTTGCCTTTATTTTAGAATCGAGCACGAAAAGAGAAAGTGGCTTTAAAAGGTGACATTTTTTTGGTAGAAACGAAAACACAATTAAAAAATTTGGTTTATTATCGGTGATTTGGAAGCTTCAAGTCATTAACGGGGAAGAATTAAAAAAATATATATATCTACTATAAAATATTTCAAATAATAAATCAATATTTTGGCCATTTTAAATTTCTCCATCAATGCGAAAGTTGTAAACCACCTCAAATTTTTGTATATGCATCGTAGATTTTCCATTAACCTCACGTTTTTAGGGGTGTTCCGATTAATTTTACAATTTTTGTAAAATAAGTCCACCTTAATTTATAAACATATAAAGTTAATACAATATTAAATACTAATTGAGAAAAAAGATGCTTAAAACTCAAGATAATAAAGAAAAAATAAGAAATTGTTTGATAAAATATACCATCTGACAGTTTTCGATGCACGCTGAGCCGAAATATTTTTGTATGAAGCAATGGTATTTGAAATCAAATAACTCTTTTTTTTCTTTCTTAAAAATTGCAACACATTAATTTATCACGAATTAAGATCAATAATAGAACCATCAAAATAAATTTAGGGCATGCATGTGGTCATTCCTCAAAACTGGAACTAAATTCCCCAATGTGACCCTCTTAACCAACCAATAAAACTATTGAATAAGTGCGACTTTTATTAAACACGTATGCTGAAGCTGTTACTTATATACATACATACAAACAAACTAGACGGAGAAAAAACGAATTCAATTAAAAGCCTTAATAGAAGGAAAATTATTTAATTTAACTATTACGTCGGCCACCAAAATGTCAGAAAATGGAAGACCAGCTCATTGAAACATTAAAACTAGTGTTGGGCAGTATCGATACCAAAAGTACTCAGAACTCGATTCTCTAAAGGATCGACAGCACCCGATTTTTAAAAGTATCGATTCTGAGTACTGCAAAGAACTCAGTACTCAAAAGAGGAACTCGAAAGTACTCAGTACTCAAAAAAGGAACTCGAAAGTACTCAGACCTTAAAAGAACTCGAAAGTACTCAGTACTCAAAAATACTCTGTTCCAATAATCGCTTTGATACATGTACTTAAAATCGATTCAAAGTACTCAGTATTAAGTGTCGAATGGACTTAAAAATTACTGAGTTTTATTTACATTTAACGGTATTCAGAAATGATTGTACTCAATTTGCAGTTTCAATAATTTTCAAGTAGAATACTTGTACCCAGTACAGTTAGCCATTCATTTGACGTAATTTGGGATTCATATGATAATTTGAATAAAATACTGTCCGCTTGTGAGATTTCTAAGTATTGAAATCTTACCAACATGTGTTAAAGAAAGTACTCAGTGCTCTGAAAAATACCCGATCCTTAAAACTATCGATACCAAAGAACTCGATCCTCAAAAGTACTCGACAGATAGCCATGAGCTAAAGTTGAAAAAATCTATGAACGCTGTGTGTACATACTAGCTAGTATGCCAAAATGGCCAGCTGTTATATATTGTTAACGCTCGTATCTTTTTTCGGACAAAAAACTATATATTACTGCAAAAAGAATTCCGTATGGCAGTATCTGCATTTACAAATATAAGCATTTTTTAAAGTGCAGTATTTTTGAAACAGTTTTCCAATCAAAAAAGGAATTTCTAATATTATGTGTACCGTTGTACACGCGGAGACAAAATTATATGTCTAACAAAAGCCATGTAAATCAAAGTTTCTCACTTTGTACAAATATTAAAAAAAAACAATAAAGTTGCACTGCAAGAATGTTCTAGTTTGAAGCATGGTGAAATAATAATAAGGTGATGTCTTTTAGAGGGTGGTTGTTGTAATTTTGGCAATTTCGGCATACCAGCGTTACAGTAATGCCTACTCTATTCATTCCAGTTTTATTTCCGAGCAAAATGGAACAAAAATGGAGCAGACAATTTTGTGAAAAAAAATGCGTAGGTATCACATACTACTTTTATACGCGCGGATTATTTGCAAATAACAATTTGCAAAATGGTAAACTTTGCCGTATAGATGCTGAGTTAATTTTTTATTTGCTAATAACTAAATCACGCAAATAAGTATTGATTAGTGGTACTAAATATTTGCAAATAAGCACAAGACGCCGCCATTCTTAGGTTTATTTTCTTTTTCGATGGTTATCTTATTGCCTTTTTAGCTACGATGAAAGACGGAAAATAGTCCTTATTTTTTAAGTTTTAACCATCATCATATGTGTGTGGTACGACCGTGTGGCCTTTAAGTTTTACAAATAATAATTTTAAGATAGAAAAATATAACTGAATAATAATTATTAAAATCAATATATCTGATCGAAAAAATAAAAATTAAGTAATAATAACTTCTTTTGAGCGAAAAAATGAAACTGTAATTACACTGGTTTACAGAAAAAATATTTTATTGATGCAAGCTTCATTTAATTGGTGTGGGGTCCACCGATATATGTATGTATTGGAAGTAGTACCCAAAAAGTAGTAAAAATAATCGTTCTTTCTCTACTACCCCAAAATGCATGGCCGCAATTGGCATGCAGAAAAAGTGAATTTATGTAAAGGACATCACCTTATATTTATTTCACCATGGTTTGAAGCAAGGCATATTTAACAAGGTAGAAGCGACAACTAGCTCGAACTCTCTTGTAGCTAGTTCTTCTTATTTATTGTCGCTGTAACCGCCTAAGCGATTTTGGCCGAGTCCAAAACAGCACGCCAGTCATTTCTCTTCTGTGCTAACTGACGCCAATTGGAAATGCCAAGTGAAGCCAAGTCCTTCTCCACCTGGTCTTTCCAACGCAGAGGAGGCCTTCCTCTTCCTCTGTTACCAGCATCGCGGCCCGCGTTGAATATTTTCAGAGCAGGAGCGTTTCTGTCCATCCGAACGACATGGCCAAGCCAGCGGAGCCGCTGAATTTTAATTCGCTGCACTATGTCTATATCGTTGTAAAGCTCATACAGCTCATCGTTAAATCGTCTGCGATATTCGCCATCACCAACGCGTAAAGGTCCGTAAATCTTTCGCAGAATCTTTCTCTCGAAAACTCCAAGAGCCGCCTCATCAGATGCTTTCATTGTCCATGCTTCCGCGCCATACACCAGCACAGGCATGATGAGTGACTTATAGAGTGTGATCTTTGTACGACGAGAGAGGACTTTACTTCTCAATTGCCTACTCAGCCCAAAGTAGCACTTGTTGGCAAGAGTGATTCTCCGTTTGATTTCAATGCTGACGTTATTATTGGTGTTAATGCTGGTTCCAAAATAAACGAAGTCGTCTACTTTTTCAAACTTGTAACTGTCAACAGTGACGTGGGTGCCAAGACGCGTATGCTCTGACTGTTTGTGTGCTGACAGGAGATACTTCGTTTTGTCCTCGTTCACCACCAGACCCATTCGCTTTGCTTCTCTATCCAATCCCGAGAAGGCAGAACAGACGTAGCCCTTGTTTTTATTACCGATAATATCGATGTCGTCGGCATACGCCAGCAATTGTATGCTCTAAAGTATTGTGCCTGAGCGGTTCAGTTCTGCGGCTCTTATTATCTTCTCCAACATAAGATTAAAGAAATCACACGAAAGGGAGTCCCCTTGTCTGAAACCTCGTTTGGTATCAAACGGCTCGGAGAGGTCCTTCCCTATTCTGACGGAGCTGGTGGTATTGCTCAACGTCATTTTACACAGCCGTATTAGTTTCGCGGGGATACCAAATTCAGACATCGCGGCATAAAGGCAACTTCTCTTCGTGCTGTCGAAAGCGGCTTTGAAATCGACAAATAGATGGTGAGTGTCGATCCTATTCTCGCGGGCCTTTTCCAAGATTTGGCGTTTTGTGAATACCTGATCTATGGTGGATTTTCCAGGCCTAAAGCCACACTGATAAGGTCCAATCAGCTCGTTGACGGTGGGCTTCAGTCTTTCGCACAATATACTCGATAAGACTTTATAGCCTATGCTTAGAAAGCTGATTCCGCGGTAGTTGGCGCGTATGGCGGGG
>NW_016157146.1:43026-44069 GCF_001687245.7 Rhagoletis zephyria | reverse complement strand
ATCAGCTCCTCGCCGCCGTACTTGAATAGCTCGGCTGGCAGGCCGTCAGCAGCTTTGTTGTTTTTCATACCTCGTCATAGTCAGGCGGCTACTCCATCATCATAGACTGGGGACTCGGGTTAGTCTTCTTCTTCACTACTTTCAGCGCTGCTGCCATTCAGTAGGTTGTAAAAGTGTTCACTTCACAATTTAAGTATATTCTGGACATCGGTCACAAGGTCGCCATTGTTGTTCTTACAGGAGTTCGCCCCAGTCTTGAAACCTTCCGTAAGTCGCCTAACCCTCTGGTAAAATTTTCGGACGTTCTTCCTGTCGGCCAGCATCTCATGCTCTTCGCACTCACGTATTTCGGCCTCTCTCTTCTTATTGCGGCAAATACGTCTCGCTTCCTTCTTCAGTTCCCTATAACGGTCCCACATGGCTCGCGTTGCGCCCGATCGCAGCGTGGCCCTGTAGGCGGCATCTTTTTTCTCTGCGGCTTCTTGACATTCCTCATCGTATCAGTTGTTCTTTCGGGCTCGCTGAAATCCAACTACTTCTTCGGCGGCGGTACTTAATGATCGGGAAATGTGGTTCCACTGCTCGCGTACGTCGGATTGTTGAAGAGTGCTCTCAGAGAGCAGGTGTGTGAGTNAGTTGTTCTTTCGGGCTCGCTGAAATCCAACTACTTCTTCGGCGGCGGTACTTTATGATCGGGAAATGTGGTTCCACTGCTCGCGTATGTCAGATTGTTGAAGAGTGCTCTCAGAGAGCAGGTGTGTGACTCGAGAGGCGAATAAATTGGCCGTCTGTTGTGATTTCAGCTTTTCGACGTTAAGCTTTCCTTGCATTGTTGGGCGCACATTTTTTGCTGCACAGAGGCGGGTGCGTATCTTGGCTACAACAAGATAGTGGTCCGAGTCGATGTTTGGCCCTCGTACGGTGACAGGTAATAAGATCAACGGAAATAAGGTCAATTGACTGTATTTATGATCGATTTGGTTTCTCGTTTTTCGATCTGGAGACAGCCATGTAGCTTGGTGGATGTTCTTATGCTGGAACCT
>NW_016157146.1:0-42718 GCF_001687245.7 Rhagoletis zephyria | reverse complement strand
TGACAGGTAATAAGATCAACGGAAATAAGGTCAATTGACTGTATTTCGCACCAGGGTGGGAAACGAAATAAAATCCATTGACATTATTTCTCTTTCAAACATTAAATTTGCTTAGCTTCGCGGCGGCCCGCGTCAGCGCGCCACACTGCGCGCGCCCCGTGCTCGCGCTCGCGCCCCTCGTACCCCGCGCGTCCGGCGCGCACACCACGTCACGCTACGCCGCGGCCCCCTCTTCCGCGTCTCCCGGCGTGCTGTAACGCAGGTAGATTTATTTTTTGTATACATTGAAATAAAATTTTTATATATTTTGAACATCGAGGGCTTATATTCAATAATACCCTCTATCTGCACACTTTTCACAAAGATGTGATTCTGATATAAAAATCCACCTAAGCTTTAACTGTCATCAGTGATATTAATGCTACCTTATATAACGATAGGTTATAAGTCCCAGATGGTTTCTAAAGTCACAAATTAGTTTTTATACAAATTGCAGATAGAGGGTATTAATGAATTCAAGCCTTCGATATTTCACATTTTTATATTTATAAGTTATTGGAAGCAGGGATGCCAACTTGGCTCAAACCGTGCCATTTGTCCCTATTTTACTTCAAATGGCACTTAATTTTTCGATTTGGCACAAAGTGCCAAAATGGCACTTTTGTAAAAAAAATAACATTTCAGTACATTTTTGTGAAATCCTTTGCGTGCACTTCTTTTTCTCAAGTAAAATTTTCTAATTTATAAAGGCTATTGCACTGGTTTATCTTATTTTATCATTGCACTTTTGTTTGGAAAATGTAGCTTTATTTGCTTTATTGCTAAATGTGAATGATTAAAAGGAATGACACCTTTTTTGGCACTTTTATTTTTCTATTTGGCACATTTTGGCACTTTTTTATCCTCAATATGGCACCTCAAGGAGAAGCTCGGCCAAACACTAACATATGTGTAAGAGCCAATCTATTATTATTATTATTATGGCACCTCATAACTAAGGATAGTTGGCAGCCCTGATTGGAAGATTTCTGCTGTGTTTTGGGGCAACAACTTGTCTGCAGTAAAAAAGCATATAATTTGTGTTTCGAAAGTGTGTGAAAACCAATCAATTAACTTAATGATCTCGGTTCCGATATTAAATAATCAATAATCACAGCGCACGGCAGTGCGCGCGAGTGACGAAAGCAGCCACAGTAGCATGCTGAAATGACTCGCTTATATACACGAGATTTGGAAGTTTTTATGCAGACGGCCAATCGACATGTTTGAAAGGTCTTGCAGAGTGTGTCCAGAAAATGTATTCAAGCTTCATAAACGATTAACCGGATTCTTAAAAATTAGGCTAAAGCGTTGTGAAACAAAAAACGTTTTTTTGCTTTTGCCGGTTTAAGGGGGCATGTGGGTACACCCCACAGTGTTATTCTATAGACCAATACCTTTCAAACGATACCTTATATTTTGAGTTCCGGCTACTAGTTGGAAAGATATAGAGCTAAATGTGTTTTGGTTCTTGTCTCCACAACGAGATGCTCTGGTATGTATGTGGCGTCCGTACGTACCTTCATTTAATTTCTTTCAAACTTTCAGGAATTAAAGTACATAAAAAACCAAGAAGGTTTTGTTCCAGGATGTTTTGATTCGTATGCCTGTGTGGGCGTGGCTGCTGCCTAAAATTCGAAAAAAGGCAATTATATAAACTACCACTGAGGCCACATTACTCAATCCATGTCATTGGTGTGGATATCAGTAGAAGGGTCTTCAAACAAGCTATCTAACGCTATCTTTTGTGTTTATAAAATATAAATATGTCATAACGTTATCGCCTGAAAACTAAAAATCGGGCTGCTGAAAATATACATTTCGGGCATTTTCTCAAAAACTGGTCAGTCGATTTTATTCTAGGTTTCCACAAATCNCACAGTGTTATTCTATAGACCAATACCTTTCAAACGATACCTTATATTTTGAGTTCCGGCTACTAGTTGGAAAGATATAGAGCTAAATGTGTTTTGGTTCTTGTCTCCACAACGAGATGCTCTGGTATGTATGTGGCGTCCGTACGTACCTTCATTTAATTTCTTTCAAACTTTCAGGAATTAAAGTACATAAAAAACCAAGAAGGTTTTGTTCCAGGATGTTTTGATTCGTATGCCTGTGTGGGCGTGGCTGCTGCCTAAAATTCGAAAAAAGGCAATTATATAAACTACCACTGAGGCCACATTACTCAATCCATGTCATTGGTGTGGATATCAGTAGAAGGGTCTTCAAACAAGCTATCTAACGCTATCTTTTGTGTTTATAAAATATAAATATGTCATAACGTTATCGCCTGAAAACTAAAAATCGGGCTGCTGAAAATATACATTTCGGGCATTTTCTCAAAAACTGGTCAGTCGATTTTATTCTAGGTTTCCACAAATCTAGCGCGAAACCTTAGCTTTCATCTGGTATATAGCTTGTATCTGGGAAAACTCTTGTTGTGGAGATATTGCTATTCAAATTGAAAAAATGTCGCTCCAAAAAGGGTCAAATGGTTAAAAATTAACATATTCGTCCAATTTGGTTACTTTAAAATAACATATCCAGTTCCCCGAAAAAATCGCCCATTCCCCGATTGCCACTTAAACCGAAATTCCCTGCAAATCGGGGAATTTCCCGCGAGTTGACAAGTTGAAGGATGTAGCTGTGCTAATCACTTCGTTTATGTCTTGGAAGCCACAATTTATGTGTATTTTAGAGTTTTTTTCAGTCACATGCCGAAATCGTAACATTTTTCCCCATTTTAATTGCAGGCATGTACACAGTATTTAACTATGCTACATGGGTTTATCACCCACACTTAACCAACCTGTGAAGACGCGTACAATATTACCTACAGTTGTACATAAATATGTATGTAAAAATGCATTTAGTTCACCAAATGTGCCGCTACTACTTACATACATATGTATAAAATTGCTTCTGAGCAAAAGTACTTGAGAAAAAAGCATTAGAGCATTAGCATTAGTGCAACACCGTACACTGTGATAGAAGTAAAACTTCTTAAAAAAAGCACATGTGTGCGCCCCACACCCGGTAGAAATCTTAACAAAAATAAACTACGAGACTATCAGACGAATACAGTTGTTTATTGTATCCAAAGTTGGTACCAAGTTGATAAGTTTTTATCATTTCTCCTATTTTTTTATTTTTTTTCGAGTACAAAGGATATGATCATTCTTTTTCGCTTTATTCCGTATTTGAAAAATTATGTGTTTCAATGGACACATCGATTTGGATACATAATTTAGATTTAGAGAATATTTTTAGCAATTTATTTGAGAAAAATAAAACATTTAGTTTATTGTTTGTATTTTCGTCCATTTTAAATTTGTTACCCCAAAATAATTGATATCAAATAAAACACCTCTTTGAGGTAAAATTTTCGAGTGACGAAAGCTGAACTAGAAACACAAAATTTGTGATATCGATTTCGTAACGAAAATTATACGCATTTTTTAACTGCATTTGAAACGTACGGAAAATCTTTTTTTTATTTATTCGGAACGTTGCAAAATTCCGTTTACTGCTAGAAACACAAAACAAAAAACAGAACTTTTGCAACGATTCGTATGAATAAAAAAGATATTCCCTACGTATGTAAGCATTGTTGGCGCTATTTCTATTTGAATGAGGAAATAGCGTCAATGACTTTATTTCCAAATATTTGTTGACTTTATTTCGCTTTTGAAAAGGTAATAATGTCAATTGACTTTATTTCGCACCTTGGCATTAAAATCGCCAAGCACGATTTTGACATCGTGTCGGGGGCAGCGCTCATATGTACGTTCCAAGCGCTCATAGAAGAGATCCTTGGACGCCTCATCTTCTCTTCCGTCGGGGCATGGGCGCAGATGAGCGAGATGTTGAAGAATCTAGCTTTGATGCGGTTTGTGGTTAGACGTTCGTCCACCGGGGTGAACGCCAGTACTCGGCGACGGAGTCTCTCTCCTACCACGAATCCAACAACGAATTTGCGCTCCTTTACGTGGCAACTGTAGGAGACGTCGCAAGGCTTCATGCTTACTTTTCCTTGCCCCGTCTATCGCATTTCTTGGATGGCGGTGATGTCAGTCTTTGTCTTCCCGAGGACATCAACCAGCCAGGCAGAGGCACCTTCCCCACTAAGGGTCCGGATATTCCAGGTGCATACGCTTAAATCATAATCCTTTATACGTTTGCCGTGGTCGTCATCAGAAAAAGGGGGTCTCATCCGAGGCTTTTTAGATTTTTTCATTGGGCGGAATTTTCACGTGGCGGGACCCAATCCCAGCGCACGCAAAGTTTTACGCCTTCTCACTTTAGCTCGCCCCCAAACGGGTGTTTGGTAGCTACCTAGAGGATACGTGGATATAAATATCTGGACGTTGTGAGCTGCGATCTGAACCGTACGCACAAGGATCGCTTCTGGCTACTCCACTTCTTCGCACGGAACCATCCTCCAAACAAAATAGATACGATAGAGAATAATAATTTTTATACCCGAGCGCACTTGTGCACAAGGGTATTATAACTTTGTACACATAACGGTTGTTTGTAACAGGCAAAACGAATCGAGATAGATAAAGCCAAATGTATACATAACTGATCAGAATGAAAAGAGAAATCGATTAAGCGGTGACTGTCTGTCCGTCCGTCCGTCCGTCCGTCTGTGCACACGATAACTCGAGTAAAAAATTGAGATATCTTAACGAAACTTGGTACGTGCACTTCTTTCGGGCGTAGAACGGATGGTATTGAAAATGAGCAAAATCGGACAATAACCACGCCTACCTCCCATATAACGGTAATTTCCAGAAATATGAAAACTGCGATATTTTACTAACTACTGAAGATTATTCGCTCAAAATTGATATTTACAATAAGTTTTAGACGAAAAATAAGAATATTATAAATTTTTGGAAAATGGGCGTAGCCACGCCCACTTATGGTTACATGTGTATATCTTGGTAACCGCTACACATATTTCTTTCAAACTTTGGACAGTTGTTGGCTTTGGCACAGCATACCAAAACGCCGAAAATTTTTAAAATCGGACAATAATCACGCCAATATCCCATATAACGGTAATTTAGGTAAATACGAAATCTTCGATAAATCAGTAAATATTAAAGCTAATTTATTCAAAATTGATGCATGCAACAATTCTTTGTCAAGAAAAACGTTCATGGTAAAATTTTGGAAAATGGGCATGGCACCGCCCACTTAGGATCACATATATGTATCTCGGTAACCGTTCTACCAATTTGTACCAAACTCGGTGTGGTTATTGTGCTTGCCACATATAAGCAAAACGTTGAAAATTATTGAAATCGGACTAAAATAACGGCCGCTTCTCATATAACGGTAAATTTCAGAAATGCTTGAAACTTCAATATTTCGAAATTGAAGGACGCTAATTTACTCAANGTGTACCAAACTGAGTATGGTTATTGTGCTTGCCATATGAAAGCAAAACTTTTAAAATTATTGAAATCGGACTAAAATTAAGAGCGCTTTTCATATAACGGTAAATTTCAGAAATGCTTGAAACTTCAATATTTCGAAATTTAAGGACGCTAATTTACTCAAAATTGATACACCCTGGCTTACCATGTAGAGGTAACTTTCGGAAAGGTGAAAAACATATATTTAATACTTGCGCCGGGTTATTTAATGTTCGGCTCCGCCCGAACTTAGACTTTCTTACTTGTTNTTTAAAATTATTGAAATCGGACTAAAATTAAGAGCGCTTTTCATATAACGGTAAATTTCAGAAATGCTTGAAACTTCAATATTTCGAAATTTAAGGACGGTAATTTACTCAAAATTGATACACCCTGGCTTACCATGTAGAGGTAACTTTCGGAAAGGTGAAAAACATATATTTAATACTTGCGCCGGGTATTTAAAGTTCGGCTTCGCCCGATGTACCTAAACCTTATATGTATGTAATACTTCTATATTGGCAGTAAGCTAACTTCTCAATGTGTAAAATCAAAGCGAGTCAGTCTAGTACCGTTTTTGCGAATGTGTTGTGTACGTGAGTGCCGTTTTTGTGTATGAGTTGTGTGCATGTTTACCCTGTGGAGAAAATCTCTAGTTCTGAACTGGTGCGCCTATAGTACATTTAGACCCAGTACTGGTTCGCGTTAAATCTCTTTTGCATGCAAACAACTGGCGAATTTAACATGGCGATATTCTAGGAAGTGTCAATTACCCCCCTTTCCCATCGCATCCCTTTTTCGATAGTTCCGAACGGGTTCTAAATTCTATAGTTCCGAACCAGTTCTAAAATCGACAGACGAAAGAAAAAAGTATCATGATTTTTCAATCTTTTCGGTTCTTCCGTGTGCGACTATAAATTATTTTCAAAGTGTTTATTTTTTTTTTCAATTTGAAATTAATGGTGCATTTACATGGTATGAAGCCATATGAACTGTTGATACGCTAAAATAGAGGGACTACATGCTCTTATGAGGAATTCAATGATATCGAGTGGGATGCATATAATAGATTTTTTCATATGAAAAATTATGGGGAGATACTGTAAACATACTGTTGTGATACTGTTAAGCATATGAAATTATAGCAAGTTGGATTTTCATACATCTCCCCATAAAAAGTTTAACAGATGCAGAGATACCAAGGAGGTTTTTCCCATTCTGATGCCTTTTTTAATATAAAACCCACCTAAAAGGAGGAAAGCGGCAACTCCGCCATTCACATACATGTAAAATGTAGGNCTACTTTAAATTACGATATGTAAAAGTATTGCATATATATTTTGGTGCCTTTTCAAGTATAANGTGGACAATAAAAATACAAAGCACTATGATAACAAGACATTACACAGCATTTTAAAGAGCTTTATATCACATTTAAGTAAAAATAAGCCTATATTTTCCAAGCTTGCAAAGAAATGAAAATGTGTATTTTTTGTTGTTTACAAAAAGACTTGCCAAATATACATATAAGTCAAAATTATAGAAGGTATGTATACTTCTCCNCAACGAAAGAAAACGGCATCCCTATGATTTCAACTTATGCCAAATGTTTTTAATATGAAAGACAAAAAACGTTAACAAGCAATTTCTGAACAAAAAACTGTTTATCCACAAAGATGTTTGAATGGAGCATTACACATTTGAAAAAATAGCAAACCGCAAGGCTTTATTGACAGTAGGTCCTTTTTAGTTCTTCTAGTTTCGAAGCTAGCACAAAATGAAATTTTTTTGTTTGTTGTTTACAAAAAAAATACTTGCCAAGCACGATTGAGAGAATACAAAGGTTGCGCCGATCTCGGACCGCTATTCTTCTCTTAACGAATTTGACAGAATCGTTGTTTGCATGACGTCACACTGGTGCAACATGTTTACGTTTTCCTTGCAACATTTTTTCTTCTTCTTCCATTCTTGCTCACGTTTTGGCATTTCTCTCTCGCAATTGCACCAGTGTGACGTCACACAAAAGTTATTCTCAAAAATCCTCTCTGATCGGCGCAATCTTGTATTCTATCATTCTTGCTTGCCAAGTATATAAGTCAAAAATGTTAAATATATATCGCTTTCATTCATTTCTTTATAGAGTTGGTGCTTCTTTTATAGGAAAATTCATACGGCTTATGAACAGATTCATACCAGGTAAATGCACCATAAATTTGTTTGAATGATTGTAAGAAATGTACATGTACACATATATGTAATACTTCCATATTGGCAGTAAGCTAACTTCTCAATGTGTAAGCATTCCGAAATCAAAGCGAGACAGTCTAGTACGGTTTTTGTCAATGTGTTGTGTACTTGAGTGCCGTTTTTGTATATGTGTTGTGTACATGTTTATTTATAAACGTATGTGTTCCTTTTCTTTCGTACGTGTTTATTGATATATCTGTACTGTAGTGTTTTCGGACGGTACTAGCTCTTACTGCCAATATAGAAGTATTACATATATGCATGTACATACCTTTGGCTGTAGCTGACTTTGCAGAGGTGCTCGCTGTTATTGGTTAGATTCCAGACGGTCCACAGTGTTTCGACTATATGGAGGCAGATAGGAAAAAGTCATGGTGACAGTTGATTAAAAAAAAAAGGTTGAACTTACGGAGGGAAAAGTAAAAGTCACAAATAGCACATTTCACATTATTTACTCACCCCCGTTCTTCACGAACGATACATTTCCAAAGAAATATGGGAATCGGGGCGATACCGAGTAATCAGTTAAGTTGCCTTTGGCGACTAACCCATTAAAGAAAATGTTTCTTTTTCAACTGTAATCAATTATTTAAATATCGTGGAATATTTAGGTGAAGGTATTTATCATTTATTTGGTACTTTCCTATTTTCTTACCAACAAATTTACTTTGAAATTTAGATGCTAAAGATTATTAGTAAAAAATGTGTGAGTACCGGTCCGTCAGGTCTTGAAATTTGACCAATGTTTTAGAGAATTTTATGTAGTTTTAGAATATATAATTTGATCTTTGCGCGCGACTTTGCAATATATGTAATTTTTGATTTTCTTCATTTTTGATTTGAAAATTTTTCGAGCAATGAAAAAATCTCACCAAACGTTGGGAAAAAAGCGAGTATTTAAACCCAAGTCATTTTATAGTATGACCTTTGTTTTCTGAGAGTGAAAAGCAGGAAAAAAAATTAACCAGAATTCCATCACATTTAACGACTGGGCCCACATTTTTTGTGAGTTTTGGACGTCATAGAGATCCAATCTTCCCCATATTTTATATTAAGGTTTTCCAAAAAGAGAGAGCACAAACTAAATTTCATCGAAATCGGATGAAGTTTAATATTTCCGCCCACAACAGTAGAAGCCGGGGCAATTATGCCATCTCTACCAAATTTCATAATTCCCTATTTCTAAGTAAAACTAGAGCAGATATCAAATTTCAGTGAAATTGGTGCAGGTTTACTATTATTTCCACCTGCCTCCATATAGTCGAAACACTGTGCGGTCAAGATGTTAATATGTTAACACAAACTTTTGTTTTGTAGTACCAAACTATGAAAAAGCATCTGCGAAGTGCAGAATGGAAGTGAATTTGAACGAAAAAGCCGCCAAACACATATCTATGTAAAGTAAACAAGCCCCCCGCTGCATCCCTTTTTCGATAGTTCCGAACTAGTTCTAAATTCGACAGATATTTAAGATCTAGTTCGTTCTGCATTCCTTTTTCTATAATTCCGAAACAGTTCTAAATTCGCCACCTTAGATCTAGATTTCTAATGAAAAAAGTGAAATAAAATAGTTTTTTTTAAGGGTACCACATTTCGCTGCTTTTGAATTGGTGGGGATCTGGTTACTATCGTACTGGTTCGTTTTTGGCGATAAAGATCTTGTACGGAACTAGAAATTTTATTCACTAGTCTGCATTTTCAATGCAGGGTATTTGTAAACGTACATAAGTGTTCCTTTTCTTTCGTACGTGTTTATTGATATATCTGTACTGTAATGTTTTCGGACGGTACTAGCTCTTATTGCCAAGATAGGAGTATTACATACATATATGTATGACCTAAACACATTTCCTATCCATTGAGCCTAATAAATACCATGGGAGACTAATTTATAGTACATATGAATGGGTTTATTACAAAAGAAAATAAGCAATGATTTTTCCGATACAAAAATTTGTATGCAGTTCGTTTCGTTTGAAGGAGATATGTTTAACTGCATCCAATCTGCAATCGGTGTTGCCGCGACGGCATGAAAAAATTTATCGTAAAAAAACAAAAAATGGATCAAATGTATCACAAATTTTTTATTTAGGTTTCAAAGTATCAAGTTAGAAAAAACTTGCTATTATATAGAAAAAAAATGCTATTTGGTTTCATACCTTTGCTTTTTAATATTGTCAATAACCGAAAAATCATGTAATTCGCATTCATACACATGCAGACATATGTATGTATGTACATGAAGAAAAATATCCCAATAAACATTTTGGCACCGTTCGAAAATGACCTTCGATATCCAGTATGAATATCGAACTGAGAACGAACTCATAACCAAACTTAGTTTTCCAACGTTTATAGTATATTGGAAATACACTCGAGATGGGTTCGAAAAAAAGTGGAAACCATCGACCCTATTAAGCTGGCATTTCAGGGTACTATTTTATATATATATGTGGTGCATCATTTAAATAAAACAAACACACACACAGTTATTGTTTATAAAACGTTTATTTATAAAACGCTTTGCTTATATTATAGTTTTATAGTTAGTTAGATATTTAAATTTAGTGTTAAGTAGATTTTACACACGCGCGTTGTCTGTGAGCGTCCGCTTTCCTTGAATGTCCGTTTTCAACTGTCCCTTTGATTTTTGTCGTCAGTTCTTTCAAAGTCCCGTTTTTTATTGTCGGCGTTGGTTAAGTTTCGTCAAGTCTAGTGTTGAGTTGCAGGGTCGCATTCCTGTTTGGTTGCCGGGTTGCAATCTCTACCTTAACCCGTTCCCATTCCCACATTCGGCTATCCTGACAAGGCATTCGACCCGAATGCTGGGTCCCACTTCTTTATATTTTCAGCTACGGCATAGCTTCTACGTGGCCCATCGGTATCGCCAACTTTTTCGACCGAATACCGTCCATGTTTGAACTTGTCGATGATTTTATAGGGTCCTAGAAACTTAGGTCTTAATTTTAGCCCAGAGCCGAACTGAGTTCGTTTTATTGCCACTAACTCTCCTGGCGCATAAGTAACTTCAGCTACCCTCTTTTTGTTGAAAGATTTTCTATTCTCGGCCTGAATTTTTTCTATGTTTTCCCTAGCCTGTTCGCGAATTTCGTCTCTCTCCTCATCTAATTCTTGAATATTATTTTCCTCGATAATTTTCCGAATATCTGGTCTGTCGCTTGTTCGCATCTCTATTCCTGTAAGTAATCTAAAAGGTGTGAATTTGGTGCTGCGGGGAGGTGTATTATTAATGGTCTGCTGTACGCGATCGACGTGCTTGTACCATGTCTTTGGGTCCTCGACGCACAACTTTGCTAACATTGGTACTACTATCTTATGTATACGTTCTACCTGTCTGTTTCCGCGTGGTACCCCCGTTGCAATCAAGAGGTGTTGAATCATCTCTTTCTGACAATATTCTTCAAAGACCTTTGCTGTAAATGCCGTCCCTCTGTCCGTTATGATTCTTTCTGGGTTCCCGAAAATAACTGCTAACTTTTGTATCTGTCTACGACTTCTGATGCTCCTGTACTCTTCGTTGGATAGAGCCATACGAATTTCGAGAAAGCATCTACAATAACTAATATGTGATTGTACCGTTTTTGCGTCTGTTCCATAGGCCCTACGTGATCTAAGTGGTACGTGTGTAGCGGTTTGTCAGTTTTGTCAATAGGATTTAAAAACCCCTGTTTTCTACCTGTTTTCGCTTCGGAAACAATGCACTCAACACAAGCCTTTACCACTTTGTTTACCTTATCGTTCAAGCCTGGAATATGGAAACTTTTTTCTACCATATCTTGTGTCTTCTTTCTTCCATAATGACTTGACGATGCGCTATTTCAATAATTTCTCGTTCCATTATCGAAGGTACAACTAAAAGTTCCTTGGTTGGGTCTTTATATAAAATGTCATATTTCAAAAAATAGTCATCATAACTGTTACTCTCTAAAACCTTTCGTATAGCACGTGTCCGTTCGTCTGCCAACTGAGCTTCCTTAATACGATGATGTAACGTATCTCCCGCTGATAAACAAATAACACGACTCAACGCATCAACGTGTTTCATTTTGGGTCCTGAGCGATGTTCGATGGTGTAGTCGAATTCCAGTAAGAACATCGCCCACCTAGATACCCTCAATGGCACATCTTCTTTTCGCATTGTCATTGCGAACGCGTTGCAGTCTGTTACTATCTTGAATTTTGTCCCCAAAACATACACTCTCCACCTCTTTAAGGCTTCGATAATTGCTTGTACCTCTAGCTCGTATGAGTGATAATTCTGCTCAGCAGTTGTCGTTTTCCTGCTCATGTACTGAACTGGGTGTAATTGTCCATCGTCTGAGTCCTTCTGTAATAAAACTGCTCCGTAACCGTATTTGCTTGCGTCTGTATGAACTTCAGTTGCCGCTGAAGGGTCATAGATTTTCAGTACGGGTGTACTCGTCAATGCGTCTTTTAATTGTTGAAAAGCAGCGACTTCTTCGTTACTAATGGAGAATTTTACGTTCTTCTTCAAAAGGTCGGTTAAAGGTCTCGCAATCGTCGCGTAGTGTGGAATGAAACGCCGGAAATAAGATGTTAGCCCTAGATAGCGTTGAAGCGACTTCCTATCCTTGGGCTATGGAAAATTTTTAATTGCTTTAGTCTTTTCGTTGGATACTTTAATCGTAGAGTTTTCTATAATATACCCTAAAAAATTTACAGTCCTTCTTAGAAACTGACATTTATTCCATTTGATCCTTAGACCATGTGCATCTGCAATCCCTAACACTTTTTGCAGCTTGTAAATTCCGTCGCGTTCGTCTTTCGATGGAATTATAATGTCGTCCATGTAGATAACTACTGTGCCTTCTTGTACCAGTTCGCGAAATATTGCAAAAATAAACCTCCGGCGAGTTTGAAATTCCGAATGGAACGAAATTAAACTCGTACTGGCCATTATGCGTTACAAATGCCGTGTATTTTTTAGACTCAGGCTCTAATGGCACGTGGAAAAATCCATCTCTTAGATCTAACGTAGTAAACACAGTTGCTTTTTCTAAACGCTGCAGAACATCGTCAATTAAAACCATTGGGAAGTTGTCACGCACAATCTTTTCATTCAATCTCCTATAGTCACAACAGAGTCTTTTTGTACCATCTTTTTTCCCTGCAAGAACGATAGGCGACGCGTATTCAGATGAACTTTGTGTGATAATTCCCTCATCCAGCCAATCCTTCACTTGCTTTTCCACTATTGCCTGATCTGAAATCGGCAATCTCCTAGGGCGACTATATGCAGGAACCTCGTCTTTTAAAATAATCTTCATTTCTACTGGAGAAACAACACATTTTTTAGGTCTATAACGTCTGATCATTTCTGTCAATTCATCCCTGTAGTCGTTACTCAGATGCCCTAAATCATAGCCTGATTGTTTACCCCATTCTTCAGTTTCGATTGATAGACAGATTTGCTTAAACTCCCGTGTTAGTTCACGAATGTTTTCGCAAACCTTGCTATCCTTCCGAGCCTCACTTGACTCAACCTCTGGCTTTTCTTCTGTCTCACGCGATATTTCTTGTTTCTCGCAAGTTTTTACCATCGTTTTGAATTTAGGCTGAAATTTAGCTCCATCTTCGCCTAAGAAAATATCGACGAGTTTCAGTATGTCATTTCCGAGTACCGCATTGTACAAGATGTCCTTTTCCCTCGCTACGTGAAACGTTATCCTCAAGTTTATGTCATCAATTCCAACCTCTCTTGTGAAACTGCCTATCGTGGTTATTTGTGCCCCTCCGATTCCCGTAAACTTTCGTGTTTCGTTCGATAACTCAATGTCACCTAGCAACATTAGTGTGTCATACCGTATAGCGCTGATATCACTACCCGTGTCAATTAAAGCAGATATAGTCTTGTTGTTTATTATAAAATCCTTAAAAACACGATTGCCTGACTGAGTTAGAGTTATAACCTCATACTCAGATGTCATGTGCACTCCATCTTTCTCTTTTTTCGTCACCTCTTTCTACGTCACTTCTTTTTTCACTTTTCGTCTTACAATCAGTTGCTCGATGCCCAATTTGATTGCATTTAAAACATTTAAACCCCTTCAAACTACAATTTTTTGCGATATGCCCCTTCGTTCCACATTTAAAACACGATAATTCATCCGTTTGCCTGCCTGACTGTGCTTTGCCCCCTCCTACGACGCCATGCTGATTTCCTTTCGAGTATGTTGACTGCGATTTAGAAATCTTCATCTTCTCGTATACCCGGAGATCTACCTTTAATTCTTCTACAGTTTTAGCTTGATATAAGACGGATTTGCTCTGCCACGAATCTGGAATACCCTCCACGAAATATTCTATCAAGCTTTCTTCATCAAGATCTATACCGTTTCCTATCTCTATAAGGTTGTATAAGTATTCCCGTAAAGTTTCTGATGGCTTCTTTCGTCGACTTTGTAACATTCTGTGAACCTCAATAGCTGACAATTTTTTCCCAAATTCTTTATTTAACGCGGCCTTCAACGATTCCCAGTCACAAATGCTTGATTGGCTTCTAGCAAATGCCCTGGCATCCCCCTTGAACAGTTGCTTCGCGTATACAAATTTTTGTAACTCATTCCACTGTAAAGTGAAAGCATTGTCTTCAAAGTCTTTTACCCACTGTCGTACTTCTGGATACCCTACACCAGTGAAATGCCCCATAGAATCCTCTATATCCCGCAAAGTAAAATGTGATGGCGGTGCGATCGATACTCTTTGAGCGACAACAGCCACATCCTCATACACAGAAGCGTTCTGCTCGCTATCGGATCCCTGATCATCAGTTAAACCTAAATGTTGTAGAAGTCTATTCCGTAATTCGGCTTTTCGCCCCACTGTAGATAACCCCAATTCCGTCAACTTCTCCTTCAAACCGTCCACTGTCAAAGTCAACACTGTCTGCGCATCCATATTAAAGGAAGTAAAATTAACAGTATAAAGTAATGTAGTACTCAAATTGGTTAAATATAAATCCTTAAATCACTAGATTTTATCTTTTAATTTTTAAATCGAACTTCTCTTGTATACTTCTGATACAGTTTATCCAAATTGCAATGTGTAATTAAAATGTTTAATACAAAAATATATTCCAATTAGATTTTTCTTATAAGAATTCAAGAGACGAATGCGGTTTACTCTTCTTTGAATACACACTATGCATTTTCTATTAAAAGCAAATTATGCTCTTGTTTTGATTTCATTTAGCTTTCGTATTTTATTCTACTCTCTACTTCTTTTCACACATGTTAATATCGATCTTGTTTGAGTTTTATGTCTACATCTCTCTTTCTACTTCAATCATTATTTGTCTTGCCTCGACACTACTCTAAATCGATTCATAAACTGAACTATTCGTCTTCTTTACACTTCTTTCGATTCTTCTTCTTCATCAACTTTCTGTTTGTTTTTCACATCAACGTTGCTTCTGGCAAATTACATCTTTCAATTTAACAACTTTAAACTTCTTTAAATTCGTTTCTTGCCGCATATGCAAATCATTAATTTCTGCATGCATAAATATTTAGCTAAAGCAACCGTTACTTACGCTTCTCCATAAGAGATTTGTTCCGGATTCACCACGGAATTTTGCTTTTGCTCCACAAAATCAACTTCAGATTTTCCAATTGGAATTTGCTACATAAAACTCTCGCACTTGTATTTGTAATACACAAAATAACGATTGCTTTGCTATCTTTTCTTTTCTTACTCACTACCACTTTGTGCTACTTCCTCCGCTACTCAGCTGCTGTTGGTGCTGTAACCACTCTGCTCACAACTACGTCGTCAATATTGCCTGCTCATCTGCTCAAAACTTCGTTTGCTGATTGTTGCCAATACTGCTTTCTCGCTTTTTTCACCGTCGTTTAACTTGAACTGTGCTACATATAAAGTAGATTTATACTCTTCTTCGGCAAATGTGCGAATGCATACGCTTCTGTTGCACACTTGTAAATTTCAGTTCGGCTGCTTCGTTAATTTCAAATTTCAACTGAACGATGTTTCTCTGCTTTTGTCGTTACCTCTGCTGCCTATGTTTCTTTGCTGCGCTAGTTTCTTTGCTGTGCCAATTTGAAATTTCGTTGATTGGTGTTTTTTTTTTTTTTTTTTGTTTTCTGCTTTTTCTCTTGCTTTTGATCTTGCGTTTGCCTCTGCTGCGCAAGTTGCTCGCAAATTACAGAAATTGCGTTGAAAAAGGTGCTCCTTTGCTTTTGCGTGTGCTTTTGCACAGCTCTGCAATTACGTGTTGCGCGAATTTATGTGTGCCTAGAATTTTTTCCCGGGCAACTTGGATGGCTACAGCGTGCTCACTTGAAGTTTTTTTTCAAATTTTGTTCTCTTTTAACTTTATTTCAAAGTCTTATTACTACTGAACACACATTTAGTTGTTTTACGTTTGACTTCCCTGTGGGGAAAATCTCTAGTTCTGAACTGGTGCGCTTCTAGTACATTTAGACCCAGTACTGGTTCGCGATAAATCTCTTTTGCGTGCAAGCAGCTGGCGAATTTAACATGGCGATGTAATAGGAAGTGTCAATTGCCCCCCGCTGCATCCCTTTTTCGATAGTTCCGAACTAGTCCTAAATTCTATAGTTCCGAACCAGTTCTAAAATCGACATACGAAAGAAAAAAGTATCACGATTTTTCAATCATTTTGGTTCTTCCGTGTGTGCGATTTTAAGTTATTTTGGAAGAAATGTGTTTCAATTTGAGATTAAATTTGTTTGAATGATTGAAAGAAATGTACGTTTACATACCTTTAGCTGTAGTTGAGTTTGTAGAGGTGCTCGCTGTTATTTCTTAGATTCCAGACTGTCCCAAGATGTTGAAATGGTAACACAAATTTTAGTTTTGTATTACCAAGCTATGAAAAAGCATCTGCGAAGCACAGAATAGAAGCATGTTTGAACGAAAAAGCCGCCGAACACATATCTATGTAAAGTAAACAAGCCCCCCGCTGCATCCCTTTTTCGATAGATCCGAACTATTTCTAAATTCGACAAATAAGATCTAGTTCGTTCTGCATCCCTTTTTCTATAGTTCCGAACTATTTCTAAATTCGTCACTTTAGATATAGATTTCTAGTGAAAAAACTGAAAAAAATTAGTACCACTTTTCGCCGATTTTGGACTGGTGGGGATCTAGTTCCTATCGGACCAGTTCGTTTTTGGCGATGAAGACCTAGTACGGAACTAGAAATTTGATTCACTAGTCCGCGGTTTCCCTACAGGGTTAAAACGCAAGTTCACGCACACGAACGTTTATGGGACGCTCCACAGACAAAATATAAATGCGTTTAGCTTCGTAAGCAACCTCAAACGCCTTTTTAATAGTTACTCTCAACTTTTCACTGTCACTGTTCAATCACGGCTGAGCCCCCAAATTTGTGGTGCATCACACACAGTTATTGTTTATAAAACGTTTATTTATAAAAGGCTTTGCTTATATTATAGTTTTATAGTTACTTAGATATTTAAATTTAGTGTTAAGTAGATTTTACACACGCGCGTTGTCTGTGAACGTCCGCTTTCCTTGAATGTCCGTTTTCAACTGTCCCTTTGATTTTTGTCGTCAGTTCTTTCAAAGTCCCGTTTTTTATTGTCGGCGTTGGTTAAGTTTCGTCAAGTCTAGTGTTGAGTTGCAGGGTCGCATTCCTGTTTGGTTGCCGGGTTGCAATCTCTACCTTAACCCGTTTCCATTCCCATATATATAAGGAAAATTTGAAAGTTACGGGGGGGCTCGAGCACCTCCCTGCCCCTACCTGGCTACGCATTCGCATCCGCGGATGTCTAAAATTCCACATTCGCAACATCCCTGGAACAAACATTGGGTCAGGTATGTATTTACATGAATTTCTTTAGTATTAAGTTATAAAAAAATATAAATAGATATATATGACACCAAATTTGTTTAATTTGGATAAGCGGTTTCTTTATTATCCGGATAGGACGTTTATTTCGGAATAAAAAAATATTAGGCCAAATTTAACTCGGAAAAAATAACTGTTATTTTCGGTCCCTGGAATATTGTGCAAGTGCACAGACGTATATCTAACCAGTCACAGAAGAAAGCATTAAAAATGAGTTACAAAAACTAAAATCGACAAACGCTGACAAATTCCGAAAAAACCAAAAGAATGACAATGAAGAATTCTTTCGAAAAAAACGGTGTTTAAACAACGATTATGCCATGATGCTAGATTGTGAAGATGAAAGTCAGGAGGATACATCCGACATTTGCAGCCCCGATGAAATTCTCAAAAAGTAATTAATGCACCGCAATAAAAATAAATAAATATAACTGAAAGTCCTAACAACTGGTGCAGTGTCAATCGAAAAGAATTTACAATTTTGCAAAGTTTCAAGTTTTTCAAGTTTGACGCCCCGAGCGAGTAGTTATATAGTGGCGCAGGTTGGATTTACGACCCTTCAAAAAGTTTTTATTAAGTACAATGTTCCAACTTTTAAATTCAAGTACTAAAAAACATTCAGTTTTATCATGAGTTTAATTTTCCACGAACCGAAAATTCCGAAAAAACCATGATGCTAGATTGTGAAGATGAAAGTCAGGAGGATACATCCGACATTTGCAGCACCGATGAAATTCTCAAAAAGTAATTAATGCACCGCAATAAAAATAAATAAATATAACTGAAAGTCCTAACAACTGGTGCAGTGTCAATCGAAAAGAATTTACAATTTTGCAAAGTTTCAAGTTTTTCAAGTTTGACGCCCCGAGCGAGTAGTTATATAGTGGCGCAGGTTGGATTTACGACCCTTCAAAAAGTTTTTATTAAGTACAATGTTCCAACTTTTAAATTCAAGTACTAAAAAACATTCAGTTTTATCATGAGTTTAATTTTCCACGAACCGGTTCACTTTTCACTTCTGGTTTCATGTATATATTTACTATGGGCGGAATACAAATTGTCGGGTGAATTTTTTTTCGGAACTCAGGATAAGGCAGATTATTAAAAATTATTAACCTTTTCATTTTTTATTTACCTAAATCACCTAATTTACCCACCTAAATTATTTCTAGAAAATACATGACATCCGCGTTCTCATCCGCATCCGCGGATGTTAGCTCTTAAACATCCGCATCCGCATTCGCATCCGCGGATGTCTAAAATTCCACATTCGCAACATCCCTACTACATACATAAGTGTATATTGATAGCCCCCTTATCGATTTCCACCAAACTTGCTCCAATTATTTCAATATCTCATATTATATTATCGAAACTGTTTGACATCGAAAAAAATACTCTTGCTTATCACGCAGTTTATTGAAAAGTGAAAAAACGATATTTAATACGTGCGCCGGGTATATAAAGTGCGGTTTCGCCCGAACTTATACTTCTTTACTTGTTTGTAATATGAATACGCCCCATCATATTCTCAACAGTTTGTAATGAAATTCTATTTCTCTTTTCATATTGGATCAATTTTAAATCTGAAAATATTCGCTCTGCAGCTGCGGAGCTATTTATGAGACAAGTAAAGTAAATTAAAAATGAATGAAGTCAGGTCTTTATACATAGTTCATTTAAAGCATTTTTCTTTAATCTTACTTGGCCCCAAAATGTTTCAGTATTTTTGATCAAATTTTAAAAGCTGCCACTGCATACATACATAAATATTTTCTTTTTAACATGTATCAAAATTTTTACTACGCGAAGAATTTAAGTATCTCGCGAAATGAGCAAAAAAAGTATCTTCCGGAAATATGCACAAACACGTATCACTTTTGAAGTATATGGATCAAATAGGCAACACTGTTTGCAATATCGGAAAAATCCTGACTTATTCCCTTTGGTAACTAACCGATTCATATACGTATACTTACACACATACTGTGCTATGTCCACACAAAGTACGGACCCTGCAGTGAAATCCCAAACTAGTCAGCAAAAATACTAGTTCACAACTAGAATTTCCTGACAGAAACCGACCTAGTTCGAAAACAACCAGACTTGTACCAGGTACAAAACGATTTATTCATGCCCTGTTTTATTTGACTAAACAAAATATTACAACTTTTATTTGGGTATATTGTAAACCATTAAATCGAGTACGTACTCAATTATACTAGACCTGTTAAATAATAGGGGTCTTCCCTTAAACTCTTAAAAGCCTCGTGAACCTCGTAAAGATCTGTCAAAGTTTGTATGGAGCTCTATTTACGAGCCCCTCGTAAAATTGCGAGGCAAATGTGATTCGCAAATGACCTCGTAAACGTCAGTATTGCCGAGGAGCGGAAAATTATATACTAAAATGTATTTTATAATATTGAAAAAAAAAATGGAAAATAATAATATGTGAATAAAAAGAATGAATTTCATCCACTAACAGTACTAACATGAGTTTTCTGCTAATTTTCGGCATTTTTAATTTTATTTTAGCCAATAGTGATAGAGATAGGGTTGTCAGATTTTGAAACGGAGAAAGGAGTACATTTATATTTTCGATAGAAAAAAAGCAGTACAAGACATAAAAAAGGAGTACATTTTAATTTTTTGTGCAATTTATTGTTGAAATTACCATTAATTAGGTAAAAACAAACAAAGATATCTTAGAAATCTTTTTCAAAGCAAAAATAAATGTTAAAAATAAATAACTAAATGGGTTGGCTTTCCAGTAAGGGCGGTCGTTAAAGAGATGGTGATCGAAGGGGAAGTAGGCGTGTGACTTCCAAACGACCTTTTGTGGAGAGGGCATGCACCGCCATTGACAAAAATATTACTCCCGACCACCTCGGCCTCCTATGGTTTCCTAGGGACTCCTTAGAAAAATTGCCAAAAGTCACAATTTTCACTTGCGTTTTTTCGCTTGAAAAATGCTGAATATTCATTTGCACGGGACATTTTATATACCCTTGCTAACAGAAGAGGTGCCACATGAAACGCACGCAAAAATTCTGTGGACGCAAGTGAATATTGTGATTTATGGCGATTTTTCCAAGGGATACATTTTTCCAAGGGGGTTGCATTTTTGTCAATGGCGATTCATGCCCTCTCCAAAAATGCAAGTTGGAGATGCCCTTTCGCTCACCGCCTCTTCAATGACCGCCCTTATAGGAAAGTTTACCCAACTAAATTCTACGAAAGAATTCTAGACATTTCCTGAATGTATGGATATTTTTTTTAATTTTAGCCTTATAATTGATTTAATATTTTTCTGAATTTTATACCCGAGCGCCCTGCACCTACCTGGCTACGACCATGCTTACATCTTTCCACTATCACACTTAACTTTCCTTACTAAGTAGTGTTTGCCACAATATGAATGGCAAAGTACAGGGCGTAAACTAATAACTGACGCACAGGTTCGGTGAAAAATAAAAGGGTCCTTTATAGATTTTGCGGAAAAAAGTATTTTTGGTTAACTTTGTAAATATTCTACTTTAATTTTATTAACTAGTTTTAAAATTTTAATCCTTATTTGCAATTGTCAGCTTTGGGAGATAAGTACTTGCGGCACGCACGTCTTTTCAGGTGTATTTTTTCTTAGACTTTGTTTAAAAAAAAACTGTATAGGGTTGGTCGAATGAATGTCCTCCTTAGTCACCAGTTCCGAGTCTTTTCGATTGCTGAGTATGATGCCTTATGTTGGACAAAAGACGGAGTATAATGGACCCAAATTGGGAAAATTAGCCTATGATTACAGAAGATATGTAATAAAGTAACCGACGAAGACTTGCGTGCCGCTTGCGCTTTTCTCCCAAACCCGTTGGTAAACCCAAATGAAGGTAAAAATTTAAAAACTAATTAATAAAATTTAAGTAAAATCTGTGGATCATTAACAATAAACTCCTTTTATCGCAAAATATATAAAAATTCCTTTTATTTAAAAACAAAGAAAACTGTGCAACAGTTATTATTTTACTCCCTGAAAAAGGAGTACAAAAGAAGTGCAAAACTAAAAAAGGAGTACATTTTCAGTTATTTTTTTTTTTGGAGTACAAGGTAGTAAATTGCAATAAAAAGGAGTAGGTTTACTCCCAAAAGCAGTACGTCTGGCAACCCTAGATAGAGACAAGACGGCGGAATGTTATGGAAAATACAACGAAACAAAAATTTCTTTACAAAATCCTGGTTTATCTGTCAAACAGTCAGTTTACGCACCTTTTCACAAAGGGGGCTTTTCCGTAAAAGCCTCGTAAACTTACGAGTTTTACTTAAGAAAATTTTAATTAATTTATTAATTTTAATTACGTCATTATTTTGTTAATTTTGATCACTTTAAATTATTTTTGACTATATTTTATTTTTGATTTTATATTATTAATGAATTTATTTTATTATTTCACTCCCAAAGTAGTGGGTTTGGTCCATAATTGGACTAGTATTTTTCTGTCTATTTTCAACTAGTATGAGACTGGTATATTTCTGACCGAAATCTGACAATTGCCATCTCGTAGGACATCCCCATGTAAAAAAATACATGCCATCCCCATGGAAAAAAGATAGTTGGCTGACTAGTTGGGCATGCGGTTGATACTAGTTATGAGGTAGTTTACATCTAGTTCATTTGACTACAGGGGATCTATGTATAGCAGCGTTGGGCAGAGAGAGCTTTTTCTCTGCTCGCGCCTATACAAAATATATAGAAAGCTTAAAAGAGTTTTGCCCGCGGGCAAAGCAGTGCCTATCAGTGATGTATACATATAAATAGGCTGACTTCCAAAACGTACCAATACAATGTTTGATTAATATAACAATGCGTTTCGATAACTTTTCGGATGCATTTTGGAAAAGTATACATTGTCAACCATTTGTAGTACGGCATTATGGAACATTATACTTTGTACGTATGCAATGCAATTGACGTTTTGGAAGTCAGCCATACCTACATATGTAGCCGATTGGTCCAGATCTGAATTAATATCTACAGAGCTACATACTCGCATTTTCAGATACATCGCTGCTTTCTCAGAGGAACTCAGGATTGACGGAGCGCTTCTCTCCGAAAATGGCTTCCAGCTCACTACACAAGTAAACAATTATTAATAATAAAAATGAATAGGGCTGTTCAGGATCTTGTGCATATGCTCTTGCATTTGTAAATTTTGTCTATTATTCAGAACGGTTTTCTTATATTGCCTCACTAAACCTCTGAATTTGTTTTCTATTTGTAATGCGCTGAATGGATATCCATGCTCCATAATCCTTTCGTCGATGATTTTCCCCATTTTGGATTTATTTCGGACCAAGGATGATTTTCCCACATTAGGGAGCAGCTCCTCCAACATAGTCAACATACCTTTTGGGGGCGCTTCCAGCCAAAGCTGCTTTTCACCTTGTATTGGCACAAAATCCTAAGTTTCCTCCTCTTCTTCATCTATAAACATTAAAAAGCATTAAAGATATATATATGTACATACATAATATATCCTGCTTTGCTGGAAATACGTATACTCGAAAATGTTATATGGCTACCACTGGCCCGTGGGATCAATTGCGGATAAAAAACAGAAAAAACCAACAACAAAAATAGCAACAACAACATCAAAAAACAAATTATAAAGGGACCGGCCCCCTTAAAGCGTCGGAAGGGTCTCGGCCCACTAAAGAAGGAGTTCAAGCGATGCAGAGTCCCTCCACCAGCCGTAGTGCGGTGACAATTAGGGGGAAACCAAGGCCACTGGTAAAACTGGGTGAAGCTCTCGCAAAAGCGAAGGAAAGCGGCGGTGGGGATGCTCAAAGGAGTCCACCCCGGGAAACTCCTGGCACCAGTGGATGCCAACCTGGCATGCAGATTGCAGCCGGGGATAAGGCTGAATCTGGGGTGCAGGCCCCGGGCGGTCCTCCCGCGACACCCACGGCCTTCACGAGGCCTGACCAGAGGCCAGAACCAGCTGCAGCGGGCTATCGACAGAAGAAGCTGGCTGCTCGAATCCTGCAAAGGTTCACCACAACGCCTGACCTGTGTAGCAAGGCGAAGGAAGAGCATGTGAAGGAGATCCTCACAGAAATCGACTGGGAAAAGGTAGTCCTGCGCGACTACCGCAAGCCGGAGGAGAATAAGCCGCGGGCGCCCTCCAGTAAGCGCTATAGAACGGGGGAAAATACGCCCAACTATGCAAAGAGGGTCAGAACGCAGGGGCCTTCTTTTGCTGAAGTAGCCAAGGAGCAGATCCTGCTCGGCGTCATTGATGAGAGCAATGAAGACAGCCTCACCCTGAGGCAGCAATAAAGGTGGGTTAAGGCCGCGATGGCCGACATTGCTATTAACATTATGTTGGAGAATCCGGGACCTCCGCCAACCTGCAAGAGAGCGGGGTGGTTCCAAAATAACATCCGCGTTATAGCATGCGAGGATGCTAGATCAGCGGAGATCTATAAGAAGACAGTCGCAGGTATTGGAGAAGTCTACCCTGGTGCGAAGCTCAGGGCGGTCCACTTCAAGGACCTACCGGCGCGACCGAGAGCGAGAGCATGGTTGCCTTGCAGGCCAGCGGAACCAGAAAGGATCCTTCAAACCATAAGGCTCTATAACCCGGAGCTACCTAAAGAAAATTGGAAGGCGGTAAAGATAAATGGTTGTCCTGCTTCTAAATAAGGACTCCATAGAGTTGCTGGAGCAACAGAGCGGGGTTATACGTTACGGCTGTGACATGGCCAAAATTAAGGTCTACAGCAATGACGTAAACGCAGGGAAGAACCTGATCGCGGAGGTAGAACCGGAAGAGGCCAACTGCGACGTGGAGATGCAGGAGGAATCCGAGCAGGTTAATCCGATGGACGACCTGACCGGGTGTTATGCCTCATCGACGTCTTCGCTGGGGATCGGACGCATGCTTCGGCTTTATACGGAGGAGGAGTTGATCGAGATGTCGGAAGACGCGGTCAACTCCACCCTAATAGGCGACATGGGCGGTAACGGCCAAGATGGTGAAGGTACTGCAGATTAACCTTCACCACTGTAAAGCAGCTTCAGCTGCACTGCTGCTCCATCTAACAGCTAAAGGGGCAGCCGACATCGTCCTAATCCAAAAACCTTGGGTGGTGGGACAAAACATTTGTGGGCTGAAAGCGCCGGGCTACAGACTGGTAAGTGGGTCCTCAACGGGGAAACCAAGGACGTGCATATTGGTAAGTATCACACTAGAGTGTCTCTTTCTTCCACAATTTAGCGACGAGGACACAACAGCGGTCAGTCTAAGTGTAAACGGACGACCAATTAACATGGCATCTATGTACCTAGCGCACGACAAGGACGTGCGAACTATCTGCATTAAAGACCTTGTGGCCAGCACGAGGGAGGCGCTAATTTTGGGAGGTGATGCGAATGCTCACCATCACACCTGGGGCAGCTCCGATGATAACGAACGGGGTGAGTCACTTTTTAATTTCATACTTAGCTCTAAGCTTGTTATTGCAAATAGGGGGAATGATCCCGCTTTTATTACAAAAACCCGAAGGGAAGTTCTGGGCGTTACCCTTATCTCTGAGAATGCGGAATGTCTGGTCGGGAAGTGGAGGGTGCTCGAGGAGCACTCCTTTTCCGACCACCGATATATCCAATTCGAGGTAGTAGGGGGAACGCCCAAAGCTCCTCTAACTAGAAACTTTCTAAATGCCAACTGCCATAGGTATCGGAAAGAGCTGGATAGGCTTTTGCCACAAGATAGAGAGCCGGCTACTCCAGCAAACCTAGAGGAGCTGGAATATCTTGTCGACCATTTTACGGGGGCCTGCAGTAAGGCAATAGACATTGCATGCCCCAAAAAGCAGACCCGGGGTAGGAAAAAGCCATCCTGGTGGAATGAAGAAATCAGGATTTTACTCAAGAACTGCAGGAAAACCTTCAATCAGGCGTAGTGAGGGACATTGGGAGACCTACAAGACAACGTTACGGGAGTACAAGAAGCTCCTAAGAAGGTCGATAGCAGGAGCTGCCACGACGAAGAAGAGAGTGAACCAATAAGTCACTTACTATGCGATTGCTCAGCACTAGGCAGGAAAAGAAAGAAATTCCTAGGTATAGGTCTTCTAGACCATCTAAGCGCGACTGCTAAGTTTGGAATACGGCAGTTGCTAAGGTTCGCAGACTCCACGAACTGGTTTAAGGAGTAGGCGTTTTTTGGATCCATGTGGTATCACAATGGGCCCTGATCGGGCCTAAGTGTGCTGGCGCCCTCTGGGCCTAGCAGCCACTTCAACCTAACCTAACCTAACCACTACCTTCCTGGGGTTGGATAATTCCTCCAAACTCTTCCTGCGTATGTTCTGCTAGGCATAGAAAATTTTAATGAATCAAATTTCAATAAATATTTGACATTCGTTAACAGATATTTACTTACCCAGCTGTGAAAATACTACCCCACTATATTCTGTGCTTTGGATTTTAAGCACGCCGTCAGTCACAGCTCTGTGAAGTTGCCCCCCACTTTTACAAATATGTAAATACTTTAACCAGTGCACATTGTAGGACTTTGTTTGTAGTTATTTGTAGTGGATTTAAATTTGATTGTAGTTCAGCAGATAACAAAATACGATAGGTTGAAAAAATCGACCCCACCCCATTTTCACCTACAATCAATTTGACTAGTGTACCTTGTAGGAAATCGTTTGTAGTTGTTTGTAGTGGTATTGATTTTTTCGATAGCTTAACAGATAACGAAATACGATCGGTTGAAAAAATCGCCCCACCGCACTTTCAACTACAATCAATTTGACTAGTGTACCTTGAAGGAAATCGTATGTAGTTGTTTGTAGTGTAGAACTAATGAATCGATTCCAAAGAAAAGTGTGGCGTTTCAAGAAAAAATTCAAAACCTATCGACAGATTCATATTTGTAAGTAACCGATTCGGTTTCTGTCGTAAAAAGAACGATAAACATTGACTTATTTTGGGGTCAATTTTGAGCTTTTAAAGTGCTCCAGCCGCTTATGATTTGCAGATATAACTTTCGATTTCGGGATATAGATTCTTTGGAGCAGTAGAAATATTATCGTGTACAGATTTTATATAAATTCAACAAATATTGAGCATTTTAAGGCAAATAATTGTTGAAAAAATTAGCAATTTTTTATTACTAAAATGCTCGAAAACCGCTGGAATGATTTTGTTTTTGTTTCCTTTAATCAAAAATTCAAGAGTTTTCCTTTCGTTTGGTATATGGAAAGTATTGGTAGATATCTTCTAAGTATGTTTATTTGATTCAAATACATGGGCATAAGAGATTTCCCATAAATCGTCATTCGTCACACGTGCATGCGTTGGAAGTGAGGGAAGGTGGTTTTAGAGAAAAGGATATGGGCATTCCCATGGTGGCGCACGTGACAGTCGTACGATTTCAATGTGATACAAAAAAGGAATACCATTTGTTTTCTTTAACTTTTTTGGGCCATTGCATATCACATAATTAGCTCTATATTTAACCGAAAAATGAAATCAATCGAATTGCTTGGTCCTGAAATATAAGCATTTAAAGAGAGGTTCGTTACGTGACAAAAAATGGAAGTTGATTTTTTCTTTTCTTACAAAATCGCAAAACTCTGCGAATTGTGGATGGCTATTTTCATGAAACTTATTTTAATATGATTTGGAGCAATTCTAGTTGTTTTTAGAGTTTTTTGAATTAATGCAAATTGTTTCAATTCTCTTTTACAACCCCAAGTGTGAAACGTGACGTGACGTGGCGTCACGTGACATAAATTTCCATCGTTATATTTTTGTTAATATTGCTTTTAAATGAATTTTCAACGCAAATAAAACATGTATTTTATGTAGAATATACTTTATATTTTGACTTCAGCGCCAATTCAGGGTCAGTTTATTAGAAATCTATGATTTATTATGTTTCAACCACATACGCCAAATTCGAACCAAATCGGGCCATAAATACGGTTTTTCGAAATATCTCGACCTTGGCACCACCTAGGAAGACCATTTTATGCAAACATGATTCTACTTACATAGCCAGTGTATATTTTAAAAAGCAGACAAATCGACCGTAAATACGTTAGATATAAAACTTTATTTTTTTTGTCGTGGTGGACCTTCCCCTCGAAACACCCATATATGAGTAGTCCACTTGCAAACAGCGTTATGTGATTTTATAATAGAAAGCCATAAATTTGAGAAAACGTCTACGACAACAAGTAACATTTAAATTGAATCTTTTTTATTATTACCTGAAAATTTGGATAGATAAGAGCCTTATAAAATTGTAACATAACATAACATGACATAAGTCTATACGACTTAAAGCAGTTTTCTAAGTTCATCAGAAGATGTATACTTTTGAAAGTTTATAAGTAAGTATGATAGCGACTTTTGGAAGAAAAGTTAAAACTATTGCTTTTTTGAGTATAAAAAGATTTTGCACTGTGTTGTTAGTGCACATGAAACTACTTTAAATACTGGTACGTAATCTACCAACAACTAAAAATCGAAAAAATTTTACATAGCGCACTTTGCAAGTGGACTACTCATATGTAGATAGAGGCACAGAGACCCAACCTGGGAACTATTTCGGCATTTTAGAGATTTTCGGGATCCTCGCTTCCGCTTCGTGAGCAATGCCCGCAACAAATCAAAGGGGTTAGCTACAATCTCCTATCCACATCTGACACACAACCAATTTCAATATGCATAAATTCGTCTTATTAACGCGGCGCAATCACGCCATTTTCCGAGCGAGAAAAGCGCTTTACAAGATAAAAAGCCACTTAACAAAAAAAGTCCTCTTCTTGTTCTCAATCCTTCGCTGGACAAAGACGGACTTCTACGGGTTAATGGCCGATTAGCACATTCCACATTGAGCTTTAATGAAAGGCACCCAATAATTCTCCCTACCGAATCGAGGTTCTGCCAGCTATATTTGGAGTTTTTACACTCGCTACTTCTTCACGCAGAAACACGATAATGCTCCAAATGGTAAGGCAAGAGTACTACGTACCAAAGCTAAAACCTCTATTTAAAAAATGCATTTTTCAATGCAAAGTGTGTACGCTTTACAAGCAACAAACACGCAAATAATGGCCGCTCTACCCCCTGAGCGCTGCAGTTTCTCACTCCCATTTTCCACAACGGGAGTAGATTTTGCCGGGCCATTCCAAATCAAAGCATCGGTGCCAAGATCTACAACCCTTATCAAGGGATACGTTGCAGTTTTTGTCTGTTTTTCCACAAAGGCAGTGCATCTCGAGCTATGCTCGGATCTTACAACCGAGGCTTTTCGATCAGCATTCGCCCGTTTTGTTGGCAGACGAGGCTTCCCCTCAAAAATGATAAGCGAAAATGGAAAAACGTTAATTGGCGCCCAGCGCGCAACAGAACGCGACTTCATGAAATCCCTTAACGAATGTTGCGCAGACATTGTCAAAAAATATGCCCCTCAAGGCATCAACTGGCAATATATACCACCCAGGGCCCACATGGGCGGCTTGTGGGAATCTGCAGTGAAAAGCTTTAAAATCCATTAAAGAAAACCGCTGCAACCCACAAGTTTACTTTCGAAGAATTCACGACGCTTCTGGTGCGAATTGAAGCAGTCCTAAACTCGAGGCCTATATCTGCACTTTCTCAAGACCCAGCTGATATAACAGCACTTACTCCGGGTCGCTTCCTTCGAGGTGCACCGCTATTGGCCATTCCCGAGCCTAATGCGGAAGACCTCTCTCTACTAAACCGGTGGGAGAAAGTCAAAGCACTTCACCACCAATTTAGTCGCCGCCGGAAAGAAGATTACCTCAAGGATCTTCAGAAGAGATACAAGTGGAAAACCCCACAACGCGATCCTCAGCCAGACGACCTCGTCGTGTTCAAAGAGGATTCGCTGCCCCCCACCGAGTGGCGATTGGGACGAATCGAAAACGTTCGCCGCGGCCCTGGTAACCACATACGTGTCGTAGAAATCAGTACACAAAATGGAGTTATCACGCGGCCACTTGTCAAACTGTGCTTCCTTCCAAAAGCACATTAAATAATTCTATACATATTTTCCTTCTGTATATTAAGGGTCTTAACTCCCCGTTTTTTATATTTATATTTTTATCGATTTTGTTATCGATATTTTTATTGATTTTGTAATCGATTTTGTTATCACGTTATCGTTTGTTATCGATATTTTTGTCAGTTTTGTTACCGATATTTTCATCGATTTTGTTATCGATTTTATAATCGATATTTTTATAGATTTTGTTGTTTATATTTTAGTCGATTTTGTCATCGATATTTTTATCGGTTTTGTTATCGATATTTTTCTTGATTCTGTTAACGATTTTGCTATCGGTATATATGATATCGGTATATTTTGCTATCGGATATAATGATCGATATTTTTATCGATATTTTTTTATCGATTTGTTTTCGGTTTCGATTTTGCTATCGATATTATTATCGATTTTGTTATTGTAGAGTATCATAGTGTATAACACACATTATATTGCTACATACTATTATTGTTAGTCTGTTGGTACCTTAAATAAAAGAGGTTACTTTAAGAAGTGAATACATTGAAGTTTCGTAAAATAAAGACATTCTATTCGCTACCTTAGCACAGTACGCATCGACTTTTATTCCACGATTGATATACTTAGGGTTCGAACGATACTATCGATATTGAGTAAGTATCGATACTGAGGGTATAAAAATGAGTACATTAATACTCGATACCTTATTTGATGATTTTACTCGATACTTTGCAAAGTACTCGTAGTATCGAATACTTTTTAAAAAACACATTTTCTTTGCTTATATGGATTATTATCATTTAATTTTTTGTAGTCTGTTGCATAACATAAACCAAATAAGTTAAAGTTTAATGGCCTTATTCATCTATGCGAATTATATAAAGAGAAGTCCCATTTTTTGTAGCAGGTAATTTCGCGAACGGCTGGTCCGATTTTCATGAAATTTTGCATATAAATATCTTTCAGCAACCACCATGTTTTAGGCCAAAAAAATTTACTTTTTTCCGGTAGGTGGACCAAGGACCGATCTATTCGAAAAAATCTTATTATGGTCCGATTTGCTAAAAATTTGGTACGTAGGTAGCTTTTTACCTAGATTAGCATATACGATCCATTTTTCCGCGCAGTGGACCAGGGACCGATCTATTCGAAAAAATCCTATTTATGGTCAGATTTTCTTTAAATCTGGTACGTAGGTCGCTTTTTGCCTAGACTAGCATATAGTGTCCTTTTTCCGCGGAGTGGACCAGGGACCGATCTATTCGAAAAAGTCGTATTTATGGTCCGATTTACTTAATCTGTACTAATTATATAAAGAGAAGTCCCTTTTCTTTGTAACAGCTAATCTCGCGAACCGCTGGTCCGATTTTGATAAAATTTTGTTTTAAATAGCTTTCAGCAACCACCATGCCAAAAAAATTACTTTTTTCCGGTAGGTGGAAAAAATCGTGTTATGGTCCGATTTGCTTAAAATTTGGTACGTAGGTAGCTTTTTTCTCGTTTCCGGGAAGTGGATCAGGGACCGATCTATTCGAAAAAATCGTATTTATGGTCCGATTTGCTTAAAATTTGGTACGTAGGCAGCTTTTTGCCTAGATTAATATATATGATTATTTTTTCCGGGAAGTGGACCAGGAACCAATCCAATCGAAGAAATCGTATTTATGGTTCGATTTGCTTAAAATATGGTACGTAGGAAGCTTTTTGCTTAGATTAGCATATATGATTCTTTTTTTCCGTGAAGTGGAAAAGAGTCCGATCTATTCTAAAAAGTTGTATTTATCGTCCGATTTGCTTGAAATTTAGTACGTAGGTAGCCTTTTCCTAGATTAACATATAGGATCCATTTTTTCTTCTAATATGTTCCGATTTGTTTGAAATTTGGCGCGTAGGCAGCGTACTGCCTGGATTAACATATAGAACAGTTTTTTTCTTGTAGGTGGATCAGGGACCGATCTATTATATAGAATAGAACTGAATGATTGTTGTACAGTTTGAAATGTTTTAAGGCGCCGCAAAGCAAGCTGGTATTGGCTATTTATCGATACTTATCTATACCAATTATATTAAGAGAAGTGCCTCCTAAACGACCGAAATGATTTTAATGAAATTTTTGCCCTAAAGTTCCTGCATAGTTTAGGTTCACAACTTAAAACGCCAAGTGGCGCTGGAGTCGAGTTATTCAAAATATTCTTTGGTAACGTGAAGGGAAATATTTCTACGAAAAAAACGGCTCGCCAGGTGGCTCTGGAATCGAGTTATTACTAAAAATCGCATTTATGGTCCCATTTGCGTCATTAATAAGATGTACATTGGTAACGGTAGGGGCAATACTACTGAAAAACAGAGCCGCAAGGAGGCGCTGGAGTCGAGTTATTGCTAAAAATCGTCAAGTGAAGTCATTCGGAGACACCAGGGATCAAAATCAAATTACCACCGTTAAATCGGCCACCATAACCATTGTGGTCCTTGATTTACGGCGACTAAACAAAATAAAGACAATTCTTGACGAATGCCTACAAATTCAATTGTAAGACATTTAAGGTATTTTGTCAGAAATAAGTCAATGTATATTGGATTTCTGTGGACCAATGATGTTCTCTCATTTTGAAATTGCCACCACCTTTTCTATATAGATTCAAGGACGATTCACCATCGAGCCAGACCATTGTTTCCGAAGAACTTCTTCACGGACATAACGCTTTCGTTAGGTTATTTAAGACGGCAATGGAGGATATGGTTTCTTACGACCACAAAACCAAATGTGAACGTGTATTGTGGTTAACACTTTGTACCAAATATTTGAATAAAGAAAAAAATTTTGGGCGGGCGAAGTTCGCCGGGTCTGCTAGTAAAAAATAAAGTAGGTTTAAGAAGCTTAATAAAGTGACATTTTCATACATTTTTCAGTTTATAAACCTTTTTATTTTTTATGAATAAGGCCATAAAACTTAACGCAAATTTAACGAAAATGCAGAATTTTTAGAAACTTTTTGGGTATGCAGTTTTGTAACCTATTCAAATTTACGTGTAGCCTACTACCGTTGACTTTTAATTCAAACTTGCACATTATTATACTAAAATTGAATAGGCTACAAAAATGCATACCCAAAAAGTGTGCACAAATTTCTTAATAATTTGAAATTCGTGAAAGTATATATATATATGTACAAATATATATATATATATATATAATAAAGACCAAATATTTTAAATTTCTATTGTTTTAATTTCAGGAAATAACTAGATATACGATTGAAGAATAAAATAATTTTAGTATCCCAAAAACATTAAAATACGTCCGATACTGAGTAGTATCGATACTTTTTCCCTAATACTTTTAGAGTATCGATACCATGAGATCGATGCCAGAATGAGTACTCAGTATCGATACCAAAGTCTGAAATTTCGAACCATAGATATACTACATTGGCGACGAGAACGAACTCAACACCTTTTCCTTTTTTTTGAGGGGACGTTTTTTTTTCGCTTGAGGTGAACATTTCGATTGGTGTGGAGAGTGAATTTCACACAGTTGTATGAAATTCAGATATTTTCTGAACTGCTGCTGCTAAATTGATTTATAAAATCAGAAACAGTTTTTAACTGTGACCTTCATCAAAATGGGCAAGGATTCCATGCAACCAAACGTGATTCAAACAAATGTTCCTGAATTTGATCCGGCCATAGACAAATTTGATGATGCGATGATGTTAGACGAAAAAGAGCAATTCTACTCAAATCAATCGGATCATCGCCCTACGAGTTATTACGAGCATTGTGTGACCCGGTACCACCAGTCGAGAAGACATTCGACGAACTTTGCAAAATTTTAAGTGATCTCTATACACCGCATACTATTGTATATTTCGAGAGGAAAAAATTTCACGATGCAACACGTGAAGAGCGTGAGACCGTCTCAGATTGGTACGCCCGCATCAAACATCTGGCACTGCAATGCAAATTCGGAACAAGTTTGAACGTAATGGTCAAAGACAAATTCATTACTCAATTACCAGAAAAAATTTTCAACAAACTTTCAATCCGAAATTGCCGATCATCCTTACAACTGATGCTTGCAATGTTTCGGTGGCCGGAATTTTATCTCATAAACATCCAGATGGTCAAATAAAACCAATAGCTTTCGTATCGAGATCTTTAACAAAAAGTGAATTAAATTATCCAGTTATCGAAAAGGAGGCATTAGCAATTATATTCGCAGTTGTAAAGTTGAAACAATATTTACTTGGAAATTCTTTTACGCTATTAACTGATCACAAGCCGTTGTTGACACTGTTTGGCGAAAACAAAGGACTCCCCTTAATGGCCGCAGCTCGTGTTCAACGTTGGGCACTAATTTTGAGCGGATTCAATTACAAAATAGAATTCGTTAAGGGCGTTGACAACGAAGCTGATAATTTATCACGAATACCCCACTACTACTCGCGCCCTTTAACGATACGCATGAAGCAAGTTATGTAAACGTGATTGAAGATGACAATGTTTTGAAAATCAATTTTAAAGATATCTCTATTGCAACACGTCGTGACCCCGTTTTAAGCAAACTATGCCAAGCTATTGAGAACAATTCTATAGAAAAATTAGATTCCAGCTTTGATGCATTCAAACAAAAAGCCACAGAATTAACAGTCCAGTATGGATGTGTAATGTGGGGCTATAGAACCATTATTCCATTAAAATTTAGGCAATACATTCTAAACGAATTACACTCCTCGCATATGGGAATCGTCAAAACGAAAGCACTAGCTCGTACTTACGTATGGTGGCCTAAAATTGATTCCGATATCGAAAAAATAATAAAGAAATGCTTGCCCTGTCAACAACTACAATCTAGTCCACAAAAAGCAGAATTAATCCCGTGGAAACCAACTGAAACAGTTTGAAAATGGATCCACATTGACTTTGCGGGTCCAAAACTCAATTTTTACTATTTCATCATTATTTATTCACATTCAAAGTGGGTCGAAGTTTTTTAAAACAAAAACAATTACCACTACATTCACTATAAAAAAACTACGTGAACTATTTAGTCGCTACGGTATAGTCGAAACTATAGTTAGCGATAACGGCCCTCAATTTACCTCGGCCGAATTCAAAGAATTTATTATTAGAAACAACATCAAACATATTTTGTCAGCTCCGGGTCATCCTTCGACAAATGGCCAAGCTGAAAATTTTGTCAAACATTCAAAAAATCACTTGAAGCTAGTATAAATAGCTTGAAGTGATGTGACATCTACACTATCATAAACAGGATATTATTTGATTACCGCAACACCGTTCATTGCACAACAGGCGAAACTCCTTCAAAACTTTTCTTTGGACGTTCTTTACGAACTTGTTTTAGCAACTTAAAACCACCTACGGTACTAGAAAGAATAGAGGAAAAACAAAAACAACAGCAAAAAACCTACATCGGAAACCGTCGTATAATATTTAAACCCGGTCAAAAAGTAATGATTCGTAGTTACAAAATCACAAATAATCCTTCCTGGTCACAAGCAACAGTGAAACAAAAGATTGGTCCTCGTACGTATATTTGTGTCTACACTCAGAATCATAAAGAAATTAAACGACATGTTGACCAAATTCGTGATCAATCAACCGAATCGGAGGGGTCAACTCATGACGATAGGGCAAGCCCCGATTTCCAAACAGGCAATGATTCGAGAGTCAGAGATCCAGACTATGTGCCGGGTGTGTCTGATCACTCTGAATCGGACGCGGGTGAAGAAGATCAGAGGGAAGAAGATTTGTCAAGAGAAAAGAAAAGAACAAACGTCCCCGTAAAGATGGCAAAGCAATCAAATTCTCCTCTTTAACGACATCTTTACAGCATATGTATATTTGAATACTAGTAATTCGAATGTAATTTCAGAGTAGTGATAGCAAACAGCTTCAAAGGGAGCGTGTAGAGTATCATAGTGTATAACACACATTATATTGCTACATACTATTATTGTTAGTCTGTTGGCACCTTAAATAAAAGAGGTTACTTTAAGAAGTGAATACATTGAAGTTTCGTAAAATAAAGACATTCTATTCGCTACCTTAGCACAGTACGCATCGACTTTTATTCCACGATTGATATACTACATTTATCAATATATTTATCGATTTTGTTGTCGATATTTTTATCGATTTTGTCATCAATGTTTTTATCGGTTTTGTTAACGATATTTTTATCGATTTTGCTATCGATATTGTTATCGCTTTTGTTATCGATATTTTGATCGGTTTTGTTATCGATAATTTTATCGATTTAGCTATAGATATTGTCATCACTTTTGTTATCGATATTTTTATCGATTTTGTTATCGGTTTTGTAATCGATTTTTTTATATATTTGGTAACCGATTTTGTAATCGATTTAGTTATCGTTTTTGCTATCGATATTTTATTATCGACCTTTTTATCGATTTTGCTATCGATATTATTATCGCTTTTGTTATCGATATTTTTTCTTAGTGTGTGATTTCGTTTTTGACTTCGGTATGGTCTTAACCATACCACGTATTCTTCGTTTAAATTGAGCGTCTGTATGTCCGATACAGCCTGCAGAACAAAACGAAGGCGCTGGGCTGTCCCTTTTTCTGTTTAATTTCGATTGTAGTTCAACAGATACCGAAATAAAGACAGTTAAAAAAAATACTATTTTCCTAAAATCCGGGTGCTAACAAATTTATATCTTATTATGATTAGAAATGGGTTGTAGATTTTTGTAGTGCTTTTTATTTCGTTTGTAGTTCAACAGATACCGAAATAAAGACATTTTAAAAAAAAATATTTTTTTCTTAAAATCTGGGTGCTAACAAATTGATATTTTATTATGATTAGAAATGGGTTGCAGATGTTTGTAGTGCATTTTATTTCGTTTGTAGACCAGCAGATACCGAAATAAAGACATTTGAACAAAAAAAAATACTTTTTTCTTAAAATCCGGGTGCTAACAAATTGATACTTNAATATTTTTTTCTTAAAATCTGGGTGCTAACAAATTGATATTTTATTATGATTAGAAATGGGTTGCAGATGTTTGTAGTGCATTTTATTTCGTTTGTAGACCAGCAGATACCGAAATAAAGACATTTGAACAAAAAAAAATACTTTTTTCTTAAAATCCGGGTGCTAACAAATTGATACTTTTATGATTAGAAATGGGTTGTAGATGTTTGTAGTGCTTTTTATTTCGTTTGTAGATCAACAGATACCGAAATAAAGATATTTGAAAAAAATACTTTTTTCCTAAAATCCGGGTGCTAACAAATTTATATCTTATTATGATTAGAAATGGGTTGTGGATTTTTGTAGTGCTTTTTATTTCGTTTGTAGATCAACAGATACCGAAATAAAGACATTTGAAAAAAACAAATTTTTTTTCTTAAAATCCGGGTGCTAACAAATTGATATTTTATTATGATTAGAAATGGTTTGTAGATGTTTTTAGTCAGTGTTGTCAACTTTTGATTTTCTGAAAGCACCAAAAACTTGGAAAAAAGGCGTTTTACCAAACTAAAAGCACCAAATTTTTTTTAATCAAAGGATGCTTTTTTCGTAACAGTTTGTATTTAACAAAAGCAAAAAATTAACAATATTAACAAGAATACATACATAAATCAATACACAACACGTTTTCGCTCATAACGAATGAATAGCCTCTACACATGCCATGATGACTCATGCTTACGACGTAATACCGAAGTACTATTAAAACTAGTATATCTCGAGAAAGCAAAATCGAATCGCAACAAACGAAAATAATGCCCTAAGTAGAAATGAGCAAAAAAATTGATGTTTTCATTATATAACCTCAAATATCGCAAAAAACCGTGTTTTTGGCAATCTGGGGGTAGGATATCTAAAAATTCTAGTACATACTAGAGCAATTGTGCGGACAGATTTGGATTCAGCACCAAGAAACGATGTGTTTTACTCAGGTGGTAAAAAAATCTAAATCTCTACAAACAATTAGCAAAAAAAAAAGAAATACTTAACTTACCTGCGTACTAGCATTTTCACCGCGAATAGAATTCAACAAGGTGGGTTTGCAACTTCAGCTTTTTATCAATCATCGTTCTATTTTAGTGCATTTGAATTTGTGTATTCTTGTAAATTCCGCATCTTCATGAGACACCACAGCTTAATATATTTTAAATTGTTTCAGGTTTTAACTATCTTGGAGTAATATTAGTTCAAAAAAAGCACTAAAAAAGGCACTAGGCACTAAGTAATTTTTTTTTTGCGTTTTAATTTTCAAAAAGCGCTAAATCTACTGCTTAAAGTACCAAGTTGGCAACTATGTTTGTAGTGCTTTTTATTTCGTTTGTAGTTCAACAGATACCGAAATAAGGACAGTTTATAAATAAATACCTTTTTCTTAAACTCCGGGTGCTAACAAATTGATATTTTATTATGATTAGAAATGGTTTGTAGATATTTTTAGTGCTTTTTATTTCGTTTGTAGTTCAACAGATACCGAAATAAAGACATTTGAAAAAAATCCTTTTTTCTTAAAATCCGTGTGGTACCGGACTTTCAGATTTTTTGAGCAGTGTGGCTAAGGAATTCGTCAATATTTGTTCAAAATTGATATATACAATTGCTCTTTAGCAAAAAATTGGTTTTTCCAAAAATTTAAGGAAAATGGGAGTGGCACCGCCGTGTATTTCTAAAACTACTTGGTGCACATTGTGGAAATTATCGATGGTCAAAATTTAAAAAATTAAGAGAAATATGGGTTTTTTTTATTTTATCCGATAAAAAATCCCAACAAGCTAAGTCCGACAATAGATCATTATATACTGTTGTAAAGGCCTATATATCCTCTTCTTAGATCATATTCGATCTTTAAAATCGAATCAAAAATAGTCATTCAAAAACTCATACATCTACAGAACCGTATTTTCTGACCTAAATCGACAGGTCGGGACCTCTACATGACCTTTAAAAAATCTATAATAATGGGCAATAATATTTCTCATAAAAAAGAATAAAATAAGGGGGTTGGGCTTTAAAATTTCCAAAAAAAATGCATTTTCGATGGGCAACATACATATATATGTACATATTTTCCATGGTGTAATGAATTGAAGGTGGCGCATTCCCGAAACCGCTACTTTGGTTTTGCCGACTTTGACGTTTATGGCAATACGTAAACAAACTTTTTGTTTAGAAACAAGTGCAAACGTATTGCAAACGTATTGTGTACTTTCAAGTGA
Organism: Rhagoletis zephyria; assembly: GCF_001687245.7. NCBI lineage: Eukaryota > Metazoa > Arthropoda > Insecta > Diptera > Tephritidae > Rhagoletis > Rhagoletis zephyria. Next base: position 3,815 of record NW_016157146.1, on the reverse strand, counting down.
AAATCGGAGTAATTCGTGCGTTCTAAAGTAAAAAAGGTTTTATTTGTAATAAAAACTTTATAAAAATGTCGTGTCGTGTGTTGAATTGCAGCAGCTGTAGGGGTAAAGCCCCCAAATGCAGTTTTTTTTTCACTTTTTTTTATTATCACTTTTTCGTCAACACAAGCACAAAAATTCTAAATAGTTAATTAATAAGACCTATTCTTTTGAACACATTTCAAGAGTGGTTGTATATTTTTTGTTAACGTTGTGCTTAGTTTACTATATTCAAAGATGGCTTGAGAAATTGGTAAATCGTGATGAAAACACGTTTTCTCACTGCAAATTCACAACTGTCAACTCATTGTTCTTCGCCATATTCTTTGTTTACCCATTGCCACAAATGTCATTCTGCGGGAATGCGCAATCTTGTGTTCAATCGTTCTTGATATTTTCAGATTACTTAGAATCTTTGAAGGGTATCTATCCACTCTCAAATGAAATTTTGTTTTTTAACTTCAACTAGAAAACTATTTAGAATACCAAAAACACAATTTTTCCATGTGATTGAGCGTTAATTTTTTCTATAACTCAAGGCGAGAATTGCTTGATATTTCTTGAGTCCAAAGCTTCAACAGAAGAAACATATGCCGTACGTCTGTATGTACATACATACATATATGCTGAATGCCTCAATCAACGCACGTTTCGTAATTGTCTAAATTAATGCAAAATTGGCTAACTATGCAAATTTCAGAATTTTATACATATCTCAGACCGCTAACAACTTTTTATTAACGTAGATTCACGTTCTCTTGCTTAAAAATAATAGATTGAATAAATTTTTAAGTAGATAAATATTTGCTCGGTAAGAAAGTGCGATTTTTGTGTTGGAAGTACATACCTTTTTACTTACATATGTACATAAGCTGCCCGTGACGATATTCGGATGTATAGTATGTACTTATGTATGTATATAAGCCCAGCTGGAAAGTAAATAACGCTTTACCCACATATGTTGGTATATATGTACGTATGTGTGTATATACTGTATTGTGTAGTACAAGAAAACATAAAATAAATATCACAAAAGTTGTTAATGGCAAAGAATCGCACTAATAGGTAGATGAAAACATTGTCAAGATAGCCAACGCAGCAGAGAGTCTAGAATTGAATTCGAAATTTCTAAAATATTAGTATTAGCATTTTTGGTCAAACTAGCTGATGGTCTTTTCAGCAATAGCTTAATACAGTTATATATTTCTTGTATATGTGCGGGGAGCAATCGGTTTTATAAAGGCTTTGCAAGACCCTACTAGTAGACCGAGCTTTTTATAAGGGTTTTATATGCTCTTAATAAAGAACATATATTCTAAAAGAGGTTTATAAGGCTCTGCGTGTAATCATATTTGGATAGGACTCTTTTTTATGCTGTTTTCTTTTCCATTGCATGATTAGTACAAATCTTCTACAAATTAAAGCTTTTAGTTTTTTAATAGTTTTATTGAGCTTTGTAACACGATTGTTTATTAGGAAAAATTGAAAAAGCCACAAAGTCTAAGCGGTAGAAGTTATAGCAGCTATTTCGCAGATCACCACATCTCCTATCAGACTTCTTTTTTCTAGACTTCAGCAGGGATCGAACCTGCGTAGTCGATGTGCAAAGTCAGAAGCGTTAACCACTGAGCTATGTACACCCCGTAAACTTTTGTTGCTAATTCATTTTCCTTATTCAACCAAGTACTATCAAGTGCAGCTGATTTTCCGCTATTTAAACTTGACAGCGTGGTTGTTGTTGTCAATTCTATACCTACATTTGCTTATTTGCTTTATTGTATAGTTTCAGGCAGTCTCTTCCTAAACTATGTATATGTCAATGTTATTGTGGCTTATTAATATTTTATTATACCCGAGCGCACTTGTGCACAAAGGTATATTAATTTTGTTCACATAACGGTTGTTTGTAACAGCCAAAACGAGTCGAGATAGATATAGGCAAACAGGGCCGTGGCCAGGATTTTTTTCGGGGGGTGTCTGGCAAAATTTTTTTTTTGTTTCACTTTTACACATTTTCACATTTTGATTAAAAGAAAAATATTGATATAAATAAAAATTTTCATAAAAACCGGGTTGAAATCTTGAAATTCCTCCCCGTATTTTGTTTGTAAGTCAAATATGAGTGGCATTGTGCTACTATGATAGCACGGCCGTGTAATCATAGCCAACTTATGTACAGTAGTCGAAAAAATTATGGCCGCACCAAATTTTGACAAGTTTTAAAATATTATTTTTGTTGTTATTTAATTTCGGTTAGTTTTTTATAGTTCGTTCTTTACCAACATCCGTATAAATACAAGTTTAAAGGCAGTGTCACACAATTGGGTATTTGCCAGATTTTTGGTGTAGATCGTATCCCAATTGTGTGAACACCCAAAATATATTTCACTCTCCCAATCACGAAAATTGATTTATTGAAATTTTTCAATAGAGCATCGCTGTATTGTACCAATCTTTTGACTACAAAAAAAAATTGTCCCGTTTTTTTACCAATAGCCCAATATAAAAATTTACAAATCTGTACAAATCTACCAAACGAGTGACACTGCCTTAAAAATTTATGCAATTTAAAAAAAAAATCTACAAATTTTCGTTAAAATTTCGAGTTTTTTAATTTGATTCTGAGTATGCAGTTTTGTAGCCCATTGAATTCTAGTAGAATAAAGTACAAGTTTCAAATAGCTAAAAATGTCGATCGATTTTTTAGAATTTTTGAAAGTTTGAAATTTGTACGAAAGTTTGTTGATTTTTTTTTTTAATATTGTACAAATGAGTAGTCCACTTGCAAACAGGGTTATGTGATTTTATAATAGTAAGCCATAAATTAAAAAAACGTCTACAACAACAAGTAACATCCAAATTGTATATTTCTCTTTATTATCTGAAAATTTGGATAAACAAGAGCCAAATAACATTAAAAAACAAAATCGCAGTGTGGTAGTTTTTGCAAATTTTATATATAAAAATTTAATATAGCGAGTTTTGAAACAGTAACTTTTACATAGCTATCTTTTTTTAGCTTTTCGCGTTCTCTCTTCCATGAAGATGGGTCTGCTTCTTTTTTACGACGCCTTCAACTAGGCACCGAAACTACCACGTGTTCGTGCAGTTTTCTAAGTTCATCAGCAGATGTAGACTTTTGAAAGTGTATAAATAAGTATTATAGCGACTTTTGCAATAGTATTTAACATTTGATGCTATGTTTTCAGAGAATAAAAAGATTTTGCACTGTATTGTTAGTGGGCATGAAACTACTTTAAATACTGGTACGTTAACCACCAAAAACTAAAAATCTAAAAAAAATTACATAGCGCCTTTGCAAGTGGACTAGTCAAATTTGGAAACATGGATTTACACGGGTTTTGTTAAAGAGTGAACTATATTTTTATTNGAATAAAAAGATTTTGCACTGTATTGTTAGTGGGCATGAAACTACTTTAAATACTGGTACGTTAACCACCAAAAACTAAAAATCTAAAAAAAATTACATAGCGCCTTTGCAAGTGGACTAGTCAAATTTGGAAACATGGATTTACACGGGTTTTGTTAAAGAGTGAACTATATTTTTATTTGAAAAAATTACAAAAGTTCAACAACAAAAATAATACGTTATAAGCAACAAGCAAATTTATACGCTTCCATAAATTTTAATTCTTAGATAAATTGCGCATTCTCTTTTCGAAGTAGGATTTGTCATCATAAAGATCATAAATACTATTCAGTCATACCTAGTGATAGAACTTTTTAGAAAAGTATCGATACTAGTACTCATTTAAAAT